>NW_010323845.1:1052-1456 GCF_000700745.2 Antrostomus carolinensis | reverse complement strand
GTTTGCACGACTTTCCCCCATGATTTAAGATCTTTTCCGCGACCCGAGGACATCGTTTCCTCGGCTAATGCTTTAGTACACTGATCCCATACTTCCGGGTGGAAAATGTCCACTGGCCGGTCAATGACCCCAAGCTCCAAAAGCCTCGCAATAGCGAGTGTAAAATCTTTGGGCTTACAATCAATACCCCATTGCTTATGCAGCTGCAATACGACCTTCACAAGGGCTTCCATCCTCCTTGCGGGTCCGGGAGCGTCCTCCCCTTCTTCCGGACCGGTCCTGCCGGCCTGACCACCGTTCACCCGATTCCAAGCGAGTTTCCCGATTCCCGGCACTTCCTCCCGGGTTTCGGCACCACTTGTTGCCTTCCTGGGAAGGCGTGGCGACCTGGTTCAGGAACAGCG
>NW_010323845.1:0-892 GCF_000700745.2 Antrostomus carolinensis | reverse complement strand
GAGAGGGGTCTTATCTTTCTGTACATCACGATATCTTCTGGCCGCCAGACCCTAACTACCACACTGGGCAGCCTGTTTCAGTGTTTCACCACCCTCACTGTAAAAAAATTTCCTACTTATATGTAGTCTAAATCTACCCTCTTTTGGTTTAAAGCCGTTACCCCTTGTCCTATCGCTACAGGCCCTGATAAAAAGTCTGTCTCATCTTTCTTATAGGCTCCCTTTAAGTATTGAAAGGCCACAATAAGGTCTTTCAATGCATTGAAAGTGGGGCAACATGAAATAAAATCATTCTAGACAAATGCAGGGAGCAGAGTTGTCAACAACCAGTCAGGAGGAAAGGCAGATCTAGTTTGTTAGGCATACGTTACAGTGTGTAGCTAACAGTGACAGTAGATACATAAGTTGCTCAGGGAGGTGTTGACCCAGAATCCACTCGGAGGAAAGAGTAATAGTGCCCTTTACTGATGCAAAACTGAGACCAGCTTGAAATAACAGTGACCCCCATAACAGGAAAAAAAAAAACCTGCCTGTGATTACCATAACTTTGGCATAAGTTAGTTCACTGAAACTCCCTTATTTAGGAGTGATAAAATGAGGAACACTTAATTTTACTAGTTCCTGCCTCCTAGCCTGATGAAATGAACTATCCAAGGACTCTTATTCCATGTCTCCCAGATAGGGAAACTGTGATAGTTTAACTTAGCTGGCAGCCAAACAAGACACAGCCACTTGTAGCCTTTCCCCCGCCCTGCCTCCTTCCCCCCCACACCCAGGGAACTGGGGAGAGAATTGGAGGGGTAAAGGTGAAGAGACTTGTAGGTTGAGATAAGAACAATCTAATAATTAAATAAAATTAAAATTGATGACAACCAACATGGCTTCACCAAGG
>NW_010323844.1:69413-77107 GCF_000700745.2 Antrostomus carolinensis | reverse complement strand
GTGAGGCGGCGGGCGGGAGCCGAGGGTCACGTCTCTCTCCCGGCAGTGCGCAGCGCGGATCCCGGCGGCCCGAGCGGTACTGGAGCTGCTGGAGAAGTGTCCGGAGCACCAGCAGAAGGGAGGTTTTCCCGTCGTGGTGTTTGAGGGGCTGGATGCCACCGGTAAGAGCAATGGGCGGTACAAGAGCTGCAGATGAGGAGTTGTTGGAAAGAGCAACAGCTGTGGCTTTCAGCCAGGCGTAAGGCTTGGAAATTGAGAAAAATCTTGGAAACCTGTGACAGATTTGAAAGAGTTAGTAATTATAAATATCAGTCTGCCTTCTCGTACTTGTAAAAGGTGAAACAGTCTATGCCAATTTTCATTCAGTGGATGAATTCCTTATCTGAAAGGAGAGTGTAGAGAGGTGGGGGTCTGTCTGTTCAACCAAGTAACAAGTGACAGGACAAGAGGAAACGGTCTCAAGTTGTGCCAAGGGCGGTTGAGATTGGATGTGAGGAAGAATTTCTTTCCTGAAAAGGTTCTCAGGCATTGGAAGGGGTTGGCCAGGGCAGTGGTGGAGTCCCCATCCCTGGAGGAATTGAAGAGTCATGTAGACATAGCGCTGAGGGACGTGAGGGGGAATCGTGTAGACATAGTGCTGAGGGACATGAGGGGGACTTTAGTCGGGGACTTGTCAGTGTGAGGTTAATGATCGGACTTGATGACCTTAAAGGTCTTTTCCAATCTAGGTAATTCTGTGATTCTGTGATCTATGTAAATGGAAGAATGCAAAGAGTGGACTACTGGAAATTAAATTTCTTGTGCAGATGATGAAACGTACTTTCACTAGAGAGTTTTCAAATAAATGAACTAAAAATAGTGGTAGTCTGGGAAACCGGCAGCAATTTGTCTCAGAGAGAAATATTAGTTACCTCTGAATAACTTTGGTTTTTGTATTTTCAGTTAAGGAGAACTGAAAATGCCCTCTAAAAAGAAAGTATTGGGTGACAGCATTGCAACATCCAAATGAATGGTGACCTACAAGGGTGTTATAAATGGAAATATAGAGAAATTGCCATGCATTTAGTGCATTTAAAGGAGTGAAGACAGAAAGCTGGCAAGAGGGAGGGGTGGAAGGCACTGAGGGTAGGAAGTAGAGTAATAATTCCTCGAACCAGGCAGATAATAATTTTCCATTGGCCTTATCACATGATACTCAGGTTAGGTAGTCAGGTGTCAACATGTGCTCCAAGTGAACAGATAGGAGCATTTTTCAGTTTTTAAAACTCATTTGTATCTGATAATGTGATATAATAAATGTTTCCTTCTGTAAATGAAATGCAGGCAAAACCACCATAACCCAGTCTGTTAAGGACACCCTGAATGCCATTCTGCTAAGGTCTCCACCAGCTTGCATCAGCCAGTGGAGGACAATATTTGATGATGAGCCAGCACCCATTAAAAGAGCATTTTATGCTGCGGGCAACTACATTCTTGCTTCAGAAATCGCAAAAGCATCCACTCAGGCACCTGTGATCGTAGACAGGTTTGTATATTTATGAAGTCCTCTTATATCAGTCCCATCATACAGGTGTTCAGTGTTAAAACCAGAAGTTGTCAATGGTAGTCTCTGGGTTTCTTCTTTTTTTTCTTTTTGGAAGTGCTACTTTGCAGGTAGTCAGATAAATATTAAATCTTCTAAAGAGTAATACTTACACTAACAGTCAAGTGGGGGACTTCTATCAGTGTGACACTCATAACTGGCTTTAGCACACATGTTATGTATTCAGTTAGGAATGGTGGAGGCACGGACTGTGCAGCCTGAGCCAAAGCAGGGCTCTCTGACAAACCTTAGGAGAATGAGGCTATGATCAGGGCTATCTCCAAGAAGGGTCTGAGATATGGGTGCCTTAGAATAACAGAGTTTTAGGTAGACTTACTCTTTGAGGCTGTAAAGCTAGAAATACGCTTCCCACTTTTTTTTTGTTTTGTTTATGTAATTTATTGTTTTCATTAACTGTGTAGGCAGCTTTCAGGATTACTCTTAATAAAGAAAGTAGTGGCCTTTTTAGAATTTCTCTCTCCATTCTGTATTTTTCTGACAGATACTGGCACAGCACAGCTGCCTACACAATTGCTACTGAAATAAATGGGAAAGTACAGGATCTTCCACCAGTTCATGATGAGGTGTACCAGTGGCCTGAGGATCTGCTTAAACCCGATCTTGTTCTGCTCCTGACTGTTGATCCTGAGGAGCGAGTCCGGAGACTTCAGTGTCGGGGGCTGGAGAAAACAAAGGAGGAAGCTGAGCTGGAAGCTAACAACTTGTTTCGCCAAAGGTACAATTTAATGAGGAAAAGGAGCCTGGAGGCAATCTTGGCTCCTGTGGGATCAGTAGCAAAATGTCCCACTTGCATTACTGGGATAAGGATTTCCTACATCTAAGTTTTTGGGTTGGGTTGGGTTTTTTTTGTTTGGTTTTTTTTTTTTGAAAGGATTGATGGCTGACAAGGAGGGAAAATTCTGTCACTTCTGACTGAAAGTGTTTGAAAGCTGCAGGTGAAGAACTTCATTGTCCTGCAAAGGAGCTTTGAATTAAAATGTATTTTACTACTTGCTGCATTGTCCTGCAAAGGAGCTTTGAATTAAAATACTTGTATTTTGCTACTTGCTACTTGTATTGTAGCACCTTTCTTATTGAGATCATGAAGCAGAGAGACCTAAAAGTTCCAGAACTGGGAATTGGGAAGTCGAAACACACAGCTTCCCCAGAAAAGTCTGGAATTGAGTTCTAGATTAAGAAAACAAAATTTAGATCTCCTCTTGTAGATGTCTTTAGTTGTGCAAAGTGTCTTGGGTCCCAGTGGAGCCTTCAAAGTGATTCAGCTCACCACCTGCTTGGAGCCCAGTGATCTAAGCAGAAGTATCCAGAACTGTTTGATGTGATCTGAGACACCTGCCTGAGGCTGGCAGATGTGATGCAGAACCTGTAATGGACCCTTTCAGAACCAGCAACTGGAAGCTACATGAGATAGTCCAGAGCATCTCGAGCAGTACTAGGTACACTTGTTAGGCAGCTGAATTACACCCTAGGTATCCTACTTCAGGATGCACTGAATTGCTGTCTAGGCTCTGCCAAATGTGTTGATTAGGTCATCATTGTTTACAGTGGAAACTTGAATGCCTAGTGCTCATGTAGATACCTCAGTATAGACACCTAAATGTCAGTGTTCGTATCTACAAATCATAAAGCTGAAATCTGCCTCTAGGCTTTTAATATTTCTGGTGATGATACACCTTAAAAATATCCATTGCTTAATTCTGATATAAGTGTTGTGCAGACACATGGTTCATATAGTGGGACCTGCAGAGGAATGGGTGAGCTAAGGTAACATGCTGCTGTTTAAGAATCTTTCATGTTTTTATTACAGAATCACAGAATGGTAGGGGTTGGAAGGGACCTCAGGAGATCATCTAGTCCAACCCCCCTGCCAAAGCAGGTTCCTTACAACAGGTTGCACAGAAAAGCATCCAGGCGGGTTTTGAACATCTCCAAAGATGGAGACTCCACAACCTCTCTGGGCAGCTTATTCCAGTGCTCTGTCACCCACACAGTAAAGAAGTTTTTCCTTAAGTTTGTCTGGAACTTCCAGTGTTCCAATTTTTGCCCATTGCCCCATGCCCTGTCACAGGGTACTAATGAAAAGAGCCCGGCCTCATCCATTTGGCCCCCACATTTCAGATATTTGTAGACTTTGATAAGATCCCCCCTCAGTCTGTTCTTCTCCAGGCTGAAGAGTCCCAGCTCTCTCAGCCTCTCATCACACAGGAGGTGTTCCAGGCCACTAATCATCTTTGTAGCCCTCCGCTGGACTCTCTCCAGAAGATCCCTGTCCCTCTTGAACTGATGAGCCCAGAACTGGACACAGTATTCCAGATGTGGCCTCACTAGGGCAGAATAGAGAGGGAGGAGAACCTCCTTCCACCTGTTGGCCATGCTCTTTTTAATGCACCCCAGGATACTGTTGGAGTTCTTGGCCACAAGGGCACACTGCTGGCTCATGGCCAGCCTGCTGGCCGTTCTCTTACTTCTCATTCCCCTCAGAAAGCCGTTGATTATTTCTCCTTGTTAATGATGTCAACCTGGATGTGAAAACATTCAGAATCTTGCTTGATTCGTTTTACAGCTTGTGGCCTGAATGTTTGGCATTATTAATTCTTGTGGCAACACAGAAAATTATATTCACATTCTCATTCACGTCCTCATAAACTAAATATGGGGGAGTTCTGCATTATCAGAAGGCTTATAGTCTAAGCAAGGAGGTTTTCATCCTGTATTTCATCCCAGTGTTCGTCCAGTTAGCAAAGTTGATCAGAGGAAAGGGTTGAATGATGTGTCATCTCTGAAATCCAGTGACTTGAAGCTGAGATCAGTCAGTGAGGACACCTACACAATGCCATGCCATATAGTTCAGAGACACCTTAGCAGGCTCTGAATAAATTAACTTCAGTGTTAGAAGCAGGCTGTCCACTGTACTGCTATATCCAACCGTATCCAGTGCTAAACTGTAAAGAAAGAAATCCTTTAATGCCATGCCATGTGAATATGGATAGAGCTCTAGAAATCAATGTCAAGGAAACTGTGCTTTGAGGTTCACATTGTAGTAGTTACTACTGGTTTATTGCTCTTTGCATTAGATTTCATTCTGAAGTGCAAACACTTTCTTCTGAGACTGATGACTAATGCCATTTCATATCCTTGTAATTTGTAGTTTCATTTCTCTTGTTTGTTTTTTAAGTAGAGTTGAAGAGTCATACAGAAGGATGGTGAATCCTGTGTGCCAAGAGGTCGATGCCAGCCCCTCCAAGGAAGAGGTTCTCAAGACAGTGCTAGAACTAATTAAAAAACACTGTGCTTTTTGAGAGCATCTTCTGTGTAATAGCACTTAAAATATACTTTTTAGTGCACTTAAAAGATGCTTTTTATTGCCCCTTTGGTTTTGGTACCTGAAAATGCACTGTGATGTGTTTCATCCCACAGAAGAATCTTCTCTTTTATCTGTTGACAGGGATCTGTTTCACTGTTGCCTACTGTACTTTTCTGTATAAGACAAAACTACTCACATGTTATTCAGCATTCTTGGCAAAGCCACAAACATACTATGATCACATACAAAGTACCTGAGAGTGCTTTCTGACACTGTGACATTTCAAGATGCTATTGTATTGCATCTTCATCACCAGGAGAACCTGTTCCCGCATCCATTGTGTACCAGGATTTGCTGGACTGCAGCAGGAGCATTAGGTGCCCAAGGACAGGCTGAAATGTCGTCCAGCAGGAAAACAATAAAATGATCATAACATTGAGGAACAGAGAATCCGGTGGCCCAGTGTTGTTTACTGGAATAGAGGATAAGCAGCTACTGCTGTGATGGACATCCTGCAAAAAATGTGTTGTAAATGAGGGCCTCTAGGTAATAAAGTCCAAGCCTGTCAATGTATGCACCTTCATTGGTGTGGATGACACCAAGTTGGGTGGGAATGTTGATCTACTTGAGGGTAGGAAGGCTCTACAGAGGGAACTGGACAGTCTGGATTGATGGGCCAAGGCCGATTGTGTGAAGTTTAACAAGGCCAAGTGCTGGATCCTGTACTTGGGTCGCAACAACCCCATGCAACGCTACAGGCTTGGGGAGAGTGGCTGGAGAGCTGCCTGGCAAAAAAGGACCTGGGGGTGCTGGTTGACAGCCGGCTGAACATGAGCCAGCAGCGTGCCCAGGTGGCCAAGGCGCCAACAGCATCCTGGCCTGTACCAGGAATAATGTGGCCAGCAGGAGTAGGGAAGTGATTGTGCCCCTGCACTCGTCACTGGTGAGGCCACACCTTGAGTGCTGTGTCCAGTTCTGGGCCCCTCACTACAAGAAAGACATTGAGGCACTGGAGTGTGTCCAGAGAAGGGCAACAAAGCTGGTGAAGGGTCTGGAGAGCAAGTCTTTTGAGGAGTGGCTGAGAGAACTAAGATTGTTTAGCCTGGAGAAAAAGAGGCTGAGGGGAGACCATCACTTTCTACACCTACCTGAAAGGAGGGTGTAGCAAGGTGACAGGACAAGGGGAAACGGCCTCAGGTTGCGCAAAGGGAGGTTTAGATTGGATATTAGGAAAAATTTCTTCACCACAAGGATTGTCAGGCACTGGAACAGGCTGCCCAAGGTGGTGGTAGAGTCACCATCCCTGGAGCTATTTAAAAGATGTGTAGATGTGGGGCTTAGGGACATGGATTAGTGGTGGACTTTGCAGTGTTAGGTTAATAGTTGGACTTGGTGATCTTGAAGTTCTTTTTTAACCAAAACGATGCCATGATTCTATGAAATACCTATTAATTTCAGAGGGAAGTGGGAGAATGCTGACATATTAGAAGCAGAGACCTGAGAAGAACCTGAAATTAAAAACATTTGATAAATGATTGCTAAAATATTTTTCTATGAAACATTTTCTATATTGTATTAGTAGCTTTGTTAACATGAATTTGTTTTCTTTTGAGACAATGTGAAATGAAAACCACAGAGAATCTGAGCAATGGGAATGATTGTACCTTTTCACTTCACCTTTTCTTTCTCGTAGGTTTTTGCACATGTTGAACATGAAAGCAGGATACCCTCAAGACTTCAGCTCTGCAAATGCTTATTTTTATGTAGGTTAGTTTCACTATTGTTACTCCTAAGTGTAAAACTAAACATATAAATAAGCCTTTGTGGGGTCTAAAATTAACTGCAGTTCTAGAAAGAACAAAACTAAAATATAATTTGATTTAAAATATATTTTTACTTAATTTCCAATGTTAAGCAAGTGCGATTGTCCATTAATCTGTCCTGCAAATAAAAATGTAATCAGTACTGCAGTTCCTATATCCAATCTATATATGCAAGGTGGTAGGAAGAAAAAAAAATTAAAATACAATTTATTCATGCACTGTTTAATGTTTGTGAGTATATGCTATTAATGTAATACATTTATATGTACTAGTAATATACATTGGTTTTGGTGTATTATTTGTGTAACAGTAGCTTTGGGATTTGCCATACATGCAGACTGGAAATACCTACTTGTAGGTGCTCCACTTATTTTAGAAGTTGCAAAGTATTCAGGTATTCAGTCCTGGATAAAGGAAATTCACGTGTAGGTGGCATCACTGCACGCAGACGACGAGAGTACAAATAGTGTGCCTGCCCTGAACGTTGTGTAGCCTTAGCTTTTCCACGTAAGAGGTCACTTGGCCTGAGAAACACCACAGCCTTTTCTCCCTGTGCAAACTTGCACATGAAGCCAAACTGCCTGGTTTTTGATGCTGAGTTCTTAAAAGTGTAGGTTGGTATTTAAAAGAGTGTTGATAATATATATGCAGTGAGTAGCATCAGACATTATTCATTACTCACGTGAAGTATATATTTATCGCCCACGTTTATTCTTTAATCCAAAACTAGGTAGGCAGACTAACAGAACAGCAAGGCAAGGTAAACCAAACCAGCATGTCCTTTTCTCAGTGAAGGTCTCCAAGAGGTTGTATGCCACATGCAAAATGTTAATGTGCATAATCACTCCCATACTTTAAATTTTTGTGGCATTTCTGCCACATTTTTGTCCACAATGTCTAAAAAGACTGCACTATTATTTTAATATACGTTTATAACAAATGTAGAGATTTGTCTCTGGCTGTT
>NW_010323844.1:15056-69384 GCF_000700745.2 Antrostomus carolinensis | reverse complement strand
ACATGAACGCTGGCCATCACACGCCCAGCAAAAGCATCACCTGCTTCATGCATTATGGACTGTTTTGATGGGCAGTTTGATGGCCACAAGAGATCAGGATTTTGGTTTTGTCACTTAAAAGACCTGAAGCTCCAAATAATTCCATATCGATTCAGAAATTTAGGCTGTCTGGGTAGACAAAATTATTTTTCTGCAGCCTTGGTTGTTGTGTAAGGCTGAGGGGTTAATCTGTGACGCAACGCTGGCCTGTGGCCACCAGCCTCTGCCACACAGTCCTGAGCGTGGTCAGCCCCTGGAGCATCCCCGTTTAACTGTGACCAACCCATTATGGAGGCCAGGCGTTTGCCAGCACAGAACAAGGCTGCTCTCTGTCAGTCATCCTCGGGGCAGAGGACATGCCAAAGCATGTTTCTTTTATTACTACCCCAATAAATTAAGCAATTTGATTATTTACTGATTTACTAGTACAGACTTAGCTTTAGGATGTGATCCTGCAAAGATTCTGATAGTACAGTCCTCAGAGCATGGGGGGGTTGCACCAGTAAAGCACACACACAGGAACTTAATATCAAGCTTCTCAATAGTTCCATTGAAGTCAGTGAATCCAGTCCTTACTGAACAATAAGCAATATTTGTTTGGGTGTTTCTTGAAGTACAAAACAATACTTTCATTTGCTCAAATTAAACTTTTTGTACTTTTTAGCTATTTAAAAAAAATTCTTTAAGAGTTTTATATGAGAGTTTTGCAACATATTTTATTTTATTATTTTTCTATTCTATTCTGTAGAACTCACCATAGTATTTCAATCACCCTTTTTTCCTCATTTTTAATTTCATTTGTTTCCATTTTTTTGTTCTAGAAGGGAATAGATACTTGAATAAAATGCTATTCAGTTGCCTAAACATAGACATCCACAGGCAGTTAGTCTCCCTAAGGTATCCGAGATGTCTGCGTGGGGCTGCTAGATATGACACAAGACATTTGGTTGAGTTGTTGATCTGCAGAGTGGCAGGGGGAGGCCCGCAGGGTGGATGCCATATGGTGCCTAAAGTGGCACTGTTCATCCATTTAAGCAGTGAGAGGGTTTGAAAGCAGCTTTGCAGCCTCTTTGGGCTGTGTCTGTATTAGCAAGTGGCCTGGAACAAGTAGGGCAGATCTGTAGCACGGAGGAGCTGGTGCAGAGGACCTGGTGTGTGCCCTCCGTGTATTCCAGATTTATTTCAGGCCAGCTCTAATCTGGTCGTGTGGGCTGGTCTCACGTTAGCAGCTGTACTGCAGTAAGTGTGCTTCCACACCAGATTTTTTAGTTTAGCTTCGTGTGGAGTCCAGTTCAGAGACGCCAGGACTGTTCCATGATGTGAAGCAAAGTGTGGTGAGGAGGGGTGGTCAGGAGGAATGCTGCAAAAGTGTGTTCTTGATCCAAGCGGAAATGCTAACGTGGGTGTATTACGCAGATGCAATGTAGAAGCAACATGTATCTCTTGGAAAGGTTTCCTTGGAGCCAAAACAGACTGGATCCAGTTACCTCAGTGTCCATAGCTCCTTTTGGTCCATGTTCCCAGGTTTCCTTCAGGGGTAACGACAGGGTGGGAGCAGGGGAGAGTGCATTTTGGTGCATGCTTGGCCCCTTCCTGCCACAGCATGGGGTGTAGCCATGGTGCTCACCCCAGTATTGAGAGTAGTAAGTGCTGCTCTCAGCCTGAGACATAGGGAAACCACTTGTAAGCAAATACCAAACTTCAGCAGTGAAATGTAGGGCTTGTATTAGCAATTCCCCTCCCAAAAGTAAAAGCTTGCAAGACAAGGCTGGGTGATGAGTGGATTGAGACCAGCTCTGAAGAGAAGGACTTGGGAGTGGTGGTGGACAAGAAGCTCAACATGAGCCAGCAATGTGCACTTGCAGCCCAGAAAGCCAACCGTATCCTGGGCTGCATCAAGAGAAGCATGGCCAGCAGGTCGAGGGAGGTGATTCCCTGCATGGCCAGCAGGTCGAGGGAGGTGATTCCCCGTCTCTACTCTACTCTCCTAAGGCCCCACCTGGAGTACTGTGCCCAGTTCTGGAGCCCCCAACACAAGAAAGACATGGACCTGTTTGCTAGAATGAGTCCAGGAGGATGATCCAAGGGCTGGAGCACCTCTCCTATGAGGACAGACTGAGAGAGTTGGGGCTGTTCAGCCTGGAAGAGAGAAGGCTCCAGGGAGATCTTATAGTGGCCTTCCAGTACCTGAAGGGGCCTACAAGAAACCTGGGGAGGGACTTTTTACAAGGGCAGGTAGTGATAGAACAAGGGGCAATGGGTTCAAACTGGAAGAGGGTAAGTTTAGATTAGACATTAGGAAGAAATTCTTTCCTGTGAGGGTGGTCAGACACTGGAACAGGTTGCCCAGAGAAGCTGTAGGTGCCCCTTCCCTGGAAGTGTTTAAGGCCAGGCTAGATGAGGCTTTGATCAACCTGGTCTAGTGGAAGGTGTCCCTGCTCATGGCATGGGGGTTGGGACTAGATGATCTTTAAGGTCCCTTCTAACCCAAACCATTCTATGATTCTATGAAAGAGTAATTCCCCGAAGTCAGATGCTAGGAGATGATGTGCAGGCTTTTTCAGAAGACATGAAATATCTATCTCCATTACAGATACAGTTTCATGGTCATGATTTTTACCATTATTTTTTGTAGAGATAATGAGCAACTTTATATACAAACTGATGTTTTATCAAGTAGGAGTTCACTGTGCTGAGTGCCTGGAACAAACTCATGACACCTAGAGAGGCCAGTTAGCCACCAGGTTTTCTTCACTGTTCCATATTTTGTGTCTTTTCCCCATAGAATTACCAGTTTCTAGAAATTTGCCTAAAAATGTGCGTGCTGCCTCCACTATCAATTCCTGACCGTTTCAGAGGCAGGAGAGTCAGGACACTCCATGGGACTTTGAAGGAAGGAAAAATGTCTCTCTTCAAGCCCAGGCTAAACAGAGGTGCCAAAGAGTTTTAATTTTTGTTTTCCTTTTTTCTTTTTAAAGAGTGTATAATTGCTAGTTGTCTGTTAAAATTTGTTAGCTTTTTCAGTCCCAGTTCCCCTATTTTCTTAATTTGAATATTTGAAGAAACACGTAAGAATGAATTGTTGCTGCAGGGGGCTGCACTGACTTTGATCTTTTAAATGGAAAGCTATGTTCAATAAAATTAAATCAGCTCTTTTGTAAAGACAAAGATCGTCACCCTCTGGCTTAATTTAACTAAACAGATGTAGGGTTTATGTAAATATGCAGTCATTGTAATGTGAAACAAAAGCTAGAATACCCTGCCATTAGTGTAAAAATGCATTCTGTGTTACCAGCTGGTCAGTCATGACCTTTTATTCAGCCATAGAGACAGTGCATGTCATGTACTCCAAAGCAGGGGAAATATGATGAAAAAAGTTCCTGTGTCCACAAACTCATTGCTTATGAAAAGAGCCAGACAGATAAAGCCCCATTTTAAGCACGTGGCAGGTAAAGAATGAGCTCCAGTGGGCTAATTTACTTTTCCTGCTCCTCCCCCTCCCCAGGCACCAGCTGTACAGGGGAAAGGTTAGGGCAGTCTGCATATTTGCTTGGGCTTTCAGTTTTCTGCTGTGACCAAGTGGGAACATCTTTTCTTGAGAGGAAGACACAACTTCTGCAGATGATCTAGACCACCTCGCACAGCTGTAAGTCTCCTGGGCCAGTAACTCTGAGGCTTTTGTTGGTGATATGAATAACTTTTAGAGGATCATTTCCAAATAAGTCTTCCTTGACTCTAGTGGTGTCGGTCAGACTTGTATGAGGTCAGAGAGGTAATGATGCACCATGCTAATGAGTTTCACCTGCTGATGTAAGCAGATTTCGGTGTATTGACACACAGAAGATACTGCTGCTGTCTCTAAAGTTTGGTCTGTATCTGGCTCTTGGGGTGAATGCAGCTGTCCATGACTACAGTTCCCACAAGCCTCCCTTTCCCTTCTGCAGTCCAAAGTTCTGGCAACACAACCTTTAGACACCCCTAATTCCCATCTCATCCCTCCAGAAAAAAAATCCTCCAACATCTTAAGATTATTTTTAGTTTTAACTCCAAAATGAGATGCAATGCTTCTGTGTGAGGTTGGCATAAATGTCTTTGTGCTAACACTTTCATTTGAGCTTTCTAACTCTCCAACAACATTTTACTGGAGCTAATTTCCTAAGTATGTCTGCTCTCAGAAGAGCTCTATAGACATCCCTTAATAATGCTACTCATGTTGGGTTTTTGGGGGGTTTTTTGTTTGTTTTTTTTTATGTACTATATAGGTGTATTGTCCAAACAATTTGGTAAGTGGAATATAGGTTATTTTAGTGAAGGGAAAGCACTTACAGTTAGTTTTTATTTATCAGTTCCCAGCTTCTGAACTGCTGTTGGGTCTTACTGTGGTATTTGGGTTCAGAGGCTTTTAACGGGGTCTGACCCATCTTCCCCGTAGCAGCACAGCTCCTCAGCTACCAGCAGCATTCCCATATGACTCTTGTAACACAGCAAAGAGTTCAGCTCTAGAGTTCATCTACTTTACAATTACAGCTGCCTCCCTTGGAGGATGCATCATCTGTGCAACAAACGGCTCTCAAGGTTCTGTGAAAAGCCTCTCCTTTTTCTGTGTGGGAGTTTCACTGAGCAGATAGCTAGGAAATGATCTGAATGTGGGCTCTACATAGGAAATTAAAACTTATTTATCTGCAGCTGCAATTCAAAGGAAGCACCTACATGTAGCATTACTAGTGATCACCAAAAATAGATTCACTTTCTCAAAGTGTTTGATCTTAGGAAGAAATTGCTTGGCATTTTACAAAGGTTTTCCTATAAGTCTGAATCTGTTGCAACAAAACCTGTTGCTCACACAAGTTTCCAGAGACACGGGATCTACAGGGTGGCTTTTCAGGATGATTTCACAATATTCAGAAAGGACAGGGGTTGCCACCCTCAACTTCTTTTCCAAAGAAGTTCTTTGGGCAGTTCTTTTCAGGGCAAAACAAAAGAGCAGCTGCAGAACTGTCTTGGAGAAAGGGGAGCAGAATGGTCTGCAGCCACTTGTACATGCAAATTCACTGCCCAGAACAGTCCCTGATGTCCATCCCGACCACAGAGCCCTGGGACGCTGCCCATGCCTCAGAAACCTGATCAAACAAAATTGGAGGAGGCTGCAGAAAGCCCCTCAAGAAGGGCAAAGGGAAACAGGAAAAGTCTTCCAACACCAACAAAACAGCCTGGGACCTGCTCTGAGTTTGCAGCCCACCAGGCAGAGGGGAGATCTGAGTCAGGGGGGAATCAGTGAGGGCTGTGCTCAGCCCATACGGTAATAAAGAATGAGACAGGAAAAATGGGGGATATTCAAACAAAAGGCAGGCTCAGAGGAATACGCATTTCCCTCCTGAAAGGTCATGCCACAAAAAGCACAGTAAATACTCCATACAAAAGCAGCAAAGGAAAAAAAAATGAAGAAAATGCAAAGGGTGGAGGCATTTCTGTTTCAAAACCTGATCATCTGTGATAGAATCACACTGATGCAAGGGTGCTGGCCTGGATGCACACCATCCTGAACGGTGTGTGTGTGTATGTGTGCACATTCATGCTGGGGTAAGGCATAGGGAATTAAATCTGTCTGAATACATATCTTAGTTATATGACAGGATTTTTTTTTTTTTTTTTTTTTTTCCAAATGCCTCCTGGAAATAGGAAAGACAAGTGTGGCGATTTCCTAATCTCTTGCCCGCAAGGCTACAAGAGCAAGAACAATATTTATTCCCAAATCAATTTTAGCCTGACTCTTACCTGAGAAAAGAGACAAGGGATTAAACCTCTGGAGGCAGAGTAAGGATCTGACCCCTGGTTATGTCTTCCTGGGTTGTGTTTCATCAATATCTGTTGTACGAAGGAAGGACATTTCTGCCTCTGTGCTGTCAAGGTCAGCGGGTGAGCCCTGGACAGGTCTTTTCACTGGAAGGGTACTACCAAGGTGAGGTTGCACTCCTGGGCAAATGGGAGTAATGCATCTGGTAGGGAAGAGGATTTAATATAGACCTTCTGCTCAGTCTTTTTACTTTAGTACTTTTGGAGATGTTTAAACTGTGTGTAATTGCTGTAATGAGTTCCTTGATCAAAGTCTACACTCTGCACATAAAATGCAAGCTACCTCATTCAGACCTCTGGTTCATCTTTGGCAGACAGTCAGCAAAAAAAATTATGTGTTGATCAATTTTTAGAAAACATCAGCAATAGGGATGGGAGGAGTGTTTTGGACATGATTAAAACTCTTAAACTAAACCTGGCAGCCCAAGAAACTGTTCAAAAAGCTTCTGAAGCTCAACTTCTCTCATATGTATAACTCTGCCTGCCTTCACCCAGGACTACAAATGCTCAAGCGATGAGAAATCCTGCTCTCAGAGGGGTCTGTATCAATAAAACCACAGCAGACTTGAAAGCTTTGCTGGAGGCTTGTTCTCACCATAGTTTCACCTCCCTGTTTGAGGGCTTGTTTTTGTTTTGTTCTCTTCCTCAGCAGCTGTACTCACTGAGAGAGAAATGAATATATTGTAGATGGTGAGGAAAAATTGTAGAGGTAAGCAATTTTAGCATTTCCCATTGCCAGGTTAAGGAGCAAAAAATAGCAGCAGAACTTGAGATACTGACATAAGAATGGGTAAAGAGATGACCAGTGTTCTAAGATTTTTGTAAGCAGGCTCTTTGTTCTGTACCCCCCCTGCCACAGTTTAACTCCAGCCGGCAACTAAGTACCATGCAGCTGCTTACTTACTCCTCCACCCCCTTTCCCACCCATCGCCCCCCACCCCCCACCATGGGATGGGGGACCGAATTGGAAAAGTAAAATGAGAAAACTCGTGGGTTGACAGAAAGACAATTTAATAGGTAAAGCAAGAGCCACACATGCAAGCAATGCAAAACAAGGAATTAATTCACTATTTCCCCTCTGTTGTTGGGGCATCTGGTCTGGGGTTTACTTTTGTCTCCTGGGATGTGGGTTGCGTTAACATTGCATGCATACCCTGTGGAGCTGGGGTCTGGATCCAGGTCTGAACTCCTTCAGAGGTCATGGCTCCTTTGGCTGGAGATTTTGGGTTAGGTCCATTACAGATTGTCACTCTGAGCTCTGATATTCTTTCTCAGTGTGGAATTAACACGATCCACATGGTGGATTTGGAATCTAGTATTCAGATGTGGAGAGCCCTGGGCACTAGGACTCTGCTTTTTAACAGGAGCTGTGCACATGCTGAGGCTCAGACTAGCAGGTCCTGCATGCTGATCAGTGGTGAGAAGGCATCTCGCCCTGTTTCAGGCAGTGGAAGAAATCTACAGCCTCAAGATATACTAATTTTCAAGTGCTTCAATAAGAAGAATCAAATATTTGAAGCAATGGAGTTATATGGGCAATATTTAAAGGAATTTCAAAAGGCCTCCCTGTCCTCATAATCTGTGCATAAAAGGGCATGGAAGGAACAGCATTTCTTTTAGACAAATATCTCTCATGTTTTCTGTCAAACATTTTATTTTGTAGGGGCTGTCTAGCCATCCCAACAGAAGCAGGGATCTCGGATTGCATGCTTTTTCCATCACTGGCTGTCTGCCTGCGTGCATGACCTATTGATGTCCCTGGTGATCTGTGCAGAGACTCATGCAGAAAGGAGTGCTGCCCCTTGATATTAAGATCTTCTTTTTTTTACCTCTGGAAAAAATATTTTTAGTGTGAATTTGGGGGTGAATTTTGCCACAGGCAAGCTCCTGTTCTGTGAAATCCTTCCCTTGTGGAACTTCAGGGGCCTGAAGGGAGATGCAGGGACCTGTATTCCCCTCCATGCAGATTAGGATAAGATGGGGAGGGCAGAGCCCCAGCTGCCCAAGGGAGATGACTCTGGTTTTTGGCAGGCTCCCTCAGAGATCTACAGATTTTGGGGCTTTATCTGCAGGGTAGACAACAACTGATAAAACAATCTGCTGGAAACCTCATTGAGGGGAACCTTGTAGACTTTCCTGCCGCTTGCCCAGATTTCCCCACACAGGGAGCAGATCTGGCATGGACAACTTCAGCAGTGTGATTTCAAAATGCATGGTGCCATAAATTCCATCAAAGGGGGAAGTGCTGTGGATCAGACTGTAGGCTCTGACCCACCCACCTCGCTCCATTTGCGTGCTTAAATCTGTTGGGATGACAATTCCTTTTCTTTTAAGTTTCTTTTATTTTACTCCCTCTATTAATCCAGTGTATTAGGCACACTCATACATAAAGGGAAATCTGCAGCACATTAGATTAACTCTCTCTCTTCTGAAGCTATTTGTTTGCAACTGTTTGGCAAACCATCCTTTAGAGTCAGTGTACAGATAATGTAGAGCCACGAGAGGGAGTGAGAGTACTAAATATGTCAGTTTGGGATTTAAGAGGGGGTTGTGCATCTGGATAAGCACAGTCAGCTTTAGAGTGATATAAACACATAAAACATAAAGAGAGCTGGAAGAACAAGGGGATTTAGCTCAGAAGGTATGTGGTTGTTTTAAAAGGTGGAAAACCAAAAGGTAGTTTAAAGACATTTTGATACATGTGGTAGGCAGGGTTTTTTTTTTCAATTCTTGATTTCTTTTTATAGAGAACACTGGCTAAGCTGCCAAATGACATAAAGATGTAGCTTTTACAAGTACATTTATACTGTCCCTCTAAGAGAAAAGGAAAAGGGGAATATTAAATAAGGTGATTAATATGACCCTCAGTTGCTCAGAATTTAAACACAATATTTATTCTTTACAACAGCACTGCTGAAGGAAGGTTTGCCTTTTCTGTCACTGCTCTTTTTTGTGGCTGTGAGCAAATCACCCAAACCCAGATCCTCAGGGATAATTAGGTAACTAATAATCAGAAAAAATGCAGAACTGAAGTGCCTAAATAATACTGTATCCTATTTCTGCTATGCTCCATTTGCTTTATATGTCTGAAATGAATGCATCATAATTTCTTCCCCTCACAAAGAAACTGAATATGCTCAATACAGTAAAGAGTGTAAGAAGATTATATGTCACAGGTACCTGGGGCTCAGGGGCTTTGATTGTTACAACTAGCATAAAATAACTGGACTTTTAAAAATGATGCTGTTTTTTGTTCAGGTGCTTCCTGGGCTGGTTTTCCATGCAGTGTGCAGAAGGGGTGCCGCTGACGCTAAAAGCCAGGTATTCTGATTAAAAAGTCAAGATCCCCAGAGCTCTGCAGCGATGCACACACTGCATTGATCTGGCTTCCTATTACAGACCTGTCTTTTGTGTATCCCTAGTTTTATCAGTTTTCTTTATTGTAATGGGTTCGTTCAGGCTGCAATAATTAAGGGCGTGTCAGATTTTTCCATAATACAATCTTATTTTTCAATGAGTTATAAACTTTCACTCTTGGCTGCAACTTGACATATGTAGTTGAGAACCTGCTGCTTTTAAAACATTTTTGAATACCTTGAAACATTCTTTGAACCAAATTGGGCCATTAAGAAAAAGGGGACTTCACTCCATAATATGCTGGTTCTGAAAACCTCTTTCAAGTCAGTAGGAATTCCTCCCCCTCCTTCTCCTGACATCTTTCAGGCCACAAATAATGGCAGGAGTCATATGAATTTGTGGCGTTAAAAATATTACAGTATTTAATCGTGGAGGTAACATGTTAGCTCTGGAGTTAAGGTTCTGTTGAGTTTTGATTTTAAAGCCGGGTGAAAAAATACTGTTGAAAAATTGGTTGTGGTGTCTCAAAACTACATGTACTGTGTAAGTCTTTGCCTCTTCTAAACAGTGTAAGTAGTGGTATTTATGGTGAAAGCTGCCCAAAGCGTCCTTTTAGGACTCCCATTTTTAGTTTCTCATAACTTTGCCAGTCTTTCTGATTTGAAATATCCCCTGCAGAGTGCTTGCCTCAGGGGTGAATGCTTTTGGAAAAGTGTTAAAAAAACATCCAGGAAAAACATTGCCAAAATAGTGCACTGATTCCCCAGCATGGTATGCAGGAAAAGACGAGCTGCTTCATCCATTTTAGAAATTTTCAGCCACCATTTTGTTTGCATTGCATCTGAAACCTGAGCCATGGGCCACTCCTGACTGGGTGTCAGAAATGTGCTTGTAGCATTCACCGTACAAAGAAGCTATCAACATCTGGTCAAGTCATAAGCCTCTGGAGCCATTCCATTCACTGCAGCTCAGAGGCTTGTTAAAGATACCCAATGCTCCCACCACTGAGCACAGTCTGACGAGGCAGATCAGAGCTCTCCCTGTGGCCTCATCACCTACTTCCAGCATCGGGCATGATGGCACAGGCTTGCCCTGCCGTCTCTCCCAGCTTGCCACCAGGGCTACCGAGCAGTTAGAAGACCTCCATGATATCAGTCTAAGGATCAGAAAAACTGGAATGAGCCAAAAGCAAGGAGTTACATACTTGAATGCACACAATGGAGGACCACTCTCCCTCTGGAGCCAAGGGACAGAGCTCATCATTGTTTGAGGCCCAAGCTGCTGGTGAATGAGATGGGACTCACCAGGTTCAGTCTGACAAAATGTTTTATTCTATATCCATGTCTCATACACTACATGAAATAGATGGGATTTAGGAAATGGATTGTGATGGGGATTTAGTGAAGCCTCATTAAAAGGACCCTCATCTCACTATAAAAATGGAAAAAAGTGAAGGACTTGCAGCCACGGGAAGGCTGTCCCAGTCGTTAAAGAATCCTGCTCTCTGGCTGCAAAACCTTGTGCAATCCTGGGTGGGGGATAACAATTTTCTCCTCAGTCCCTCCAAAGAAACAGTCAGACAGCAGATCCAACGCAGGGCCGATTTTTTCAAGTAGATATCAAATTCAGGGCAATCTGTCCAGCCAACGCTCTCTACCCAGAGTTGTCCCCTGAGGAGCCACCTCCTTCCTGCAACATACGGCTTGTCCCATGCCAGTCACCCTCTTCCTTCCCCTGCAGGCAGATGGGCCAAGGCTGGGGCAGCTCAAGCCAAGCCCTGGGGTTTTTGCGGGGTCAGGTCACCCTACATCCCTGGAAAAGCAGCATAAATCTATTTTCTTTCACAGATGGCAACTAAGTATGTGTGTTCCTCATTGTAGTGCCTACCAGGGGACGTCTGGTGTCTGGTCTGCAGCTACGCTGAGCTTTCAGGGTGACAACTGGAGTCAGTGGGAATCATACTCAGAGTAAATACAGTACCCTACGATAACATAAAGTGCTATAAACCAACATTGGCTAAAAAAACTGTGGCTTGACATTTCAAATCAGGATTTAACAAATGAGGAGAAGGTTTTGATATGAATATTTATGCCTTTTTCCTCATCCATAGCAGGAGAAGGGTGAGAACAATTCATGTCATAAGGATGCTATCAGGACAAATCCGTTCAGGAAGCATTTACATACTATCTTGATAGACAAATTTGTCATGAAATGACTGATTTGTTTCCCTTGACTGAAGCTTTCTGCAGGGAAGTTTTATTTTGAAAAAAGACAATAAAAGTAAAAGTTTCTCAATTTTTTTTCAGCACAAAATATACACAGTTTTTGCTACAAACTAAAAAAAAAAAAAAGTTTTAATTTGTTCAAAAGGGGCAAATTGGCCTTATCCAGGATTTTTTTCCTCAGAGTTAATTAAAAAATGAAGTTGTTCTTTTTTTTGGTTTCACTTCAGGTGGAAACAATTTGACATGTCAGAAGCTTTTCCCAACTAGAAAAAAAAACCCAAAACAATCAAACAACTAACAATCAACCAAATAATTTTTAAGAGATTTATTTTGAGAAAGATCTGGAGCTGTTTTTGTCAATGGCTACCTCCAGATGACTTCAGTAGTGCTAGAATTTTGTTCTTTGATCTTGGAAATGCATTCATGGCATCAAAGTGTATGAGGTCCTTAGTAACAGCATTTCTGCTTTCAGATTTGCATAAATCCAGGAAAGAATATAGCGTTACAGCTCAGTGTCAGAGATTAACAAAGTACCATGTTTAAGCAAAGTGTGATTATTGCTGACCAAAGTGGATTAAAAATACATGTGAATAAATAAAAGTAATATAAATATTAATAATGATAAAAATAATAATAAAGCATAATTCTGGCAGCTTCTGAGGAATAAGGATCTATGATTCTGCTGGAGATGAAAATTAGGATTAAGTAAAAGAAATTACAATGATACGGACGACAAGGGCATCAGGTCCAGGTTTTTCCAGACAGGCAAGAAGCAGCTTGTAGCAGATTTCATTTCAGTCAGCACTTCAAAATGGTGCAACAAATCTGAGTAGATTCTTATATGAAACATAAATGTGAATCTAGGCAGCAAGAATGAAAACACAGTTTAGAATGGACAGTAGTTTGGACAGGGTGATTTTCTTCAGCTATCTTGCTCTGGCATATGTTGTTGTTTTATTCAAAAGAATACACATGGTTTGAAATCATTGTGTCTCTCACTGAAGACAGATCAGGCAAAATTCCTTATAAAAATATTTCATATATTTTCGAAACGCTTTACTGCTGCCAGAATCGGCAAGGGTGCATTATCTAGAGTGCAATCAAATGTCATGCTTGAAAAGCACTAAAGCCTTTTTAATTAAAAAACATCATAAAGGCTTAAGTAAAATTATAACTGCTGGTTACTGTAATCTTCTTAGAGGGGTACTTGTGTGTGTGCGTATGTGTGCTTGTGCCTGTGCAAGCAGGGGTATGCGAGTCTGCTGGAGTGCAGTAAAAAATGAACCCTGTACAAACAGTGAAGCACCATGTCTGCAAGGGTTCATCTGAACTTGCAGCTGCGCACACACTCCAGCCAGCCGGACTCTTAACCCTTTCATTCTCCCTCGTGAATGCTGTGCAGCTTCGCAGGCTCGCAGGCAGAGCCAACGCTGTGAGCACGGCGAGCACAGGCATTCCACAAGATGTGAATTTTGCAATGAACGTCTGATTTAAAAAACCACAAGTGGCCATTCCCGTTGGCACCATGCTGCAAATGCAACGTGTGTTTGCCCCTTTTGCAAAGGGGAAGGCAGAGGGAAGGGAAGAGTGGCACTCCAAAGTCAGTGGAGCTCCAGCTGTTTTGTGACAGCCAAAATCTGAGGCAGGACATCTCAAAATTGCCCAGGGCAGGGTAAGAGCAGGCAGCTGCCTTGAGGCAGGCTATTCCACCTTACATATTTCCCAGCTCCAGCCTCCACACAGGACTATATGGGACTGTTACTACTTCAAGGCATATGCTGCTCCCACTCAGATAAAATTGCTGCCCCTATTCCCATCACAGCAGTAGCAGGAAAGTATTTCTATCTATAGCGCTCTGCTGCTTCTCCTTTCTGCCACCCTTTTTCCTTCAACACCCTCTTACCTAAGCTCCCTTCATTGAAACCTCTACCCCCTTCAACCTTCCTGTCCCCTTTTCCACTTCTTCCCCTCCCAAACCCAGCACAGACTCTGCCACCAACAGCAATGCTGAATTTTACCTTAAAAAACTATGTTAAGTTATAAATATTCTGCTGCAATATCCAGAATTCCCACTTTACATAAGTTTGGTCATTATATTAACCAGCAACACCATGTAACTTCCAAAACTCATCACTGATATGTTAACACTGACAATTTGGACATAACAATATAACAATGGAGATTTATTCTTTAAAGGCCAAACCGTGGCTTTGCTGTGAGACCCATGCAAAGGGCTGGATAATGTTCCATTGCCCCAGCAGCAGCAGACATCAAGGCAAGCTCAGTCACCAAGTGCCCTGCTCTAGCAGCCACTCACAGTATAGTTTTTAATGAAGTGTCTAAGTCCTTTTCTTCCCTTTGTATGGCTCTGGAAGTTGCACTAAAATTTGGTCCCAAGGAAGTTAACATATTTTGAGAAACAAATTGCTGGAGTGGCCTGTCCTTTCTGTTAAACATTTGCAATGATTAACTTGCTTCATTTTTCTTGTCTTATTAAGGTAAGTGTAAGATGCCATCATGCTTTGATTCGCTGCATGGACTAGCAACATTTTAATAGCTTTTATGGAGCAATATAGCGCTAAGATTTGTAGTCAAAATAGGAAAATTGTTTGTGCCTTGATAAGCAGGAGATTTAGCAGCACTTCTCCCGGAGAAACTTTGCATAAGATTTGTGATGCCCCAGCTGATTCAGCCCAGCTTACAAAGAACACTTGCAACTGTTGAAGGAACTGAGGCAGAGATTGCATCTGGGTGTCAAGCGGCTGAAAGATCTGTCTGTAGCTTGTACTATTTCAGACAGTCACAATTTAGGAACCTTTGCAAAACTCCTGAGTTACAGGTTGAAAATATCAAATATTGGTTTCTGAAGTGGTAAACAGAGCCTAATGACAGCCAGAAGGTGAGTTCTCTACAGCTTCTTGAGTCATCTGCTCTTGTCCTGGAAACACAGACATCTGTATTAGTTCATTAAACATTGTCAAGACTGTGCTAACAATTTAATAGTGTAGGTGAGACAGCGCCAGTGCTCAGCTGAACATGCAAGTGTAGCTGAGACCTGTAACCTATTCTGGGGCAGCAGTCTCTGCCCAAGGTGTCTTCCCAAGAAGCCTATGAAAAATATCTGAATTCAGCATTTTGGGACACAGAGCCTCTGCCTGTCAAACTAACAATGTGCTTTGTATTATCCCAAGTAATATAAATTACTTAATTTAAAATCCAGATTAATAAATCGCACATCACTATCAGGTCTTTCAATTAAGGAAAGCATCCTTGAATTTTATAGGAAATGGAGGGGGACTAGAATTAAAACCTGTAAAATTTTTCTGTACATGATTAAATTGAAACATCTATGGCATCTCTGTCATCAGAGATATCTAACTACTTCCTAGTCACTGCAGCACTGAGAGCCATTCTCTTTCCACAGACTGGAAGTTAATGTCTTGTGTAGACTCAGTTACCTCATTTAAGATTTCTTTTAAGGAATTAGCAATACTTAAAGTCTTCATCATAATAAAAGAAGATGTTTTCTGCTTTCTGCTCCAGTGAGAGTACAGCCCATGTTGCACCGTTTCATTACAGAAAGCCATCACAACATCATCAATAAAACAACAAATCTTCAGCATATGGAAAACAGTTCTCAGTTTGACAGGACTGAAACACTTACTGTTGCGGGTAGTTACCTCCTGGAGACAAAGACCATCCTCAGGCTGCTTTGGCTGGTGCATGCAGAAGGGCAGCATCCATGTCTCTGAGCCTCCATGGGCTGACGGGCTTCCTCACTTGCTGGCTGTCCCCTTGGAAATCTCGTGGCTGCAGGTGGAGATTACATGCTGGTTGTAGACTAGACATTGCCCGAGAGCCTGAACCCTTTCCAAAACAGTTTGCCTAGACCTTGGATTTCTGCCCACAGTGGCTGATCTGATGCAGACACCTACCTTGGCACAGTCTTAGTGCATTTTTTAAGTATCTTCTGGTGAAAGATTGGGTTTTGTAGTACAAAGGCTTTTGAGGAGCTGCCTCAGCAGAACCATGAAGTATTAAATACAAGTGTGACATTTGGTACCTGCTGTTGAAATGGAGGCACAAACATATGATAAAGGGGCTGGCTGATAGATGGGGACATGTTGGGTGCACTATAGTGATAAATTGTTTCCCTGCTATGCCTAGGAGACAGAAGTGATGCACATATGGCATGCTGGCATACTGTCACTTCTGTATTTCCAAAGTAGTAGAAATCTGTGAATCTAACAACTCTTCTTAATTGATTACACCAGTGCTGGTCAATGTTAAAATGACAAAAAGAAATAATGTCTTTGCTCTCCATTATAAGTGATTTTTAGACAGGACCTGATTTAATGTTATGACAGCTTAAAACGTTCTAGTCATAGATAACTCAGAATGACTTTCTAGGCAGTATACATAGTAAAAATACATATCTGATTAGAAACTGGCACTGCAGGGAGCTTGCAGGCAGATGCATTGACCATTTAATAAGAAGAACCTGTAAATTTGGGGCTTAATTCTGCTGAAAAACTAAAATGCCTCTTCCATCTTAGATCAAGCAAGTATCAACATTCAAGGTTATGAGGTCGGTAGAACTGCATTTCACTACCTCTAACTTCACACCCTGAATCACAGTGTAGCATTGGATAAGTCTTTAATGTGAGACTCAGAATATACTGTATCATCATTATCCTCTCCTCTGTACCATTACAGAATATTAATAATATTCCTTTTTATATGATAATTCAGCTCACAGCATGGATGATTTTCTGTATAAGTAATTATATGTTCAGAAGCTGCCTTCCAGTTACATGATTAGACTATAAGCAGTATTGCTATCTATACTTAACCAATATCCCAGATACTGTCTCGTTGTGGAAGAAATACCAGCGATGCTCAGAGTGAGAAACAATGTCGCTGCCTCCCTGCTCGGTGCTGACTCATCAACCAAGATGTATTATTATTCCTGCACCGTAAATCACTGTTGTGTTTCACACTACTAATCAAAAAACTCTGGTTCTTCATATACTTTCTGAATGAAATGATAGTGCTTTTTCTTCCCTCTCCCCTCTCACACATTCTGATGCACTATCAATGAGGCAGAAATATTTAGCCTATTTCTGTCACTAGGCTGTAATTTTAATTTTTGTGCAGCACGCACAGCATTAGACAGGTGTTTTGAAATGTAAATAAAAAGCAGTGTAGTGTGGGACACAGTACACAAACTACTGCAGAAGACTCCTTCACAATAAGAAGCACAACATCTATCTATTTAATAGGGCAGCAGGCTTGTGTAATGAGCAGAAACCGCTCATTTAAAATCTTTACTACAGCTCTCCAACTAAAATATATAACACATTCCGAGAAGGCAGGAGGTGGAATAGCAGAGCTCCAGCATAATGTGGAGAGTAGTGCACAACAGCTCAGTAAAAACCCCCCTGTAATGTATATAGAAAGGGCATGACAGGCCTCTTAAGCAAGGCAGGAGCCAGCAAATAGCAGCAGGCAGAGTTTGCTCTAACAGGCATGATGCCGAGCAGCCAAAAGGCCATGTATGTGTCTTAAATGCATGTGCTCTGAGCAGGTTTCTAAGCAAGTTATCCATTTCCAACATTATGTGCCTGTGGTTAAAGGGATTAGCCAGTGGTAATCCAGTTCTGGAGGAGATTAACTTTCAAAAAATAAGAGAAAGCTTCTGCAGTGGACACATTTTTGGCTCTGCTGACTTGGGTGGAGTGTTAGGCTGGGTGGGGGATGGAGAAGGATGAATAACCTCCACCCTCTGTTTATCTCCCCACTAGAGGCCCCTACACAACTGTCAAAAAAAGCTTTTATTGTCAGCATATTTTTAGGCCACTTAAGATAACAAAGTGCAGAAACCAGTTAGGCAGCCTTCTATGGGGAAGGTGAAGCCCTGTGTGAACAGAGCTCCGGGCACAAAACTGCCCCTTAGGTAATGAGGATTTCCACCATTGTCTGGTAGCTGTCCTAGAATTAGTAATATGTTTATATTTAAAGCTTGATTCTGACTTCAAATCAGAAGGGTTTATGCAACATGATCCCACCACCTTCAGTGATGCTATTTTAGTTGGTGTTGATGCAAGCAAGGTGAAAAGCAAGGAGGTACCATTTCTTACATTATAAGAAATAATGCACACTCAATTTCTCTGTATATTGCTATATCTTTCAGCCACTGCTGTCTTGAAAGCTACATCTGAGCTATGCTTTGTGAGCTCTTTGGCTTCCCATTAAAACATTATTTCAAATTGCTCTTACTTTTAGAAGCTGCTTTTCAGTGCTTCAGCCTTTTCAGGCAGAACCAGCACTGATGCTAATGACATCAGCATCGATGTCTATCCCACAGACCATAGCAGGTCTGTAATTCCATCAAGAGAAAGACTTGAGGGGTTGGCTAATGTCACCAGAAGCCTTCAATGGAATTACAGCCGCAATTGTGGGAGTCTGGAGTATTTCACTTGCTGCAGTACAGGGCAGGAGTACTATCACTCTGCTGCCTCTCTGCTGGTCTCTGAAGCACAATCTTGTTGAACTGTCCTGAGCAGTGTGCAGAGATTAGGGAGAGGATACATCTGTTCCCTCTCGGTGGCAATGGAGGTGTCTCCTTGGGTTTTGTAAGCCCAAGAGAATTTGGGAACCTCCACCCTGCCAGCCTGCAGCCTGGGTGAGGGGTGGTTTGGTTGTGAAGGACTGGCTTCCAACAACTGCAGAGAGTCATGTTTAGAAGGACTTTGCTTTAGGACCAGAAGGTTAAACTCACTGTATTGCCTTGGACGTTGGGTTTAATCCTGTATGTGCCCACATTTATGTTGTCCGTACACTGCCAATATTTTTCAAGACTTCTTGCAGCTGAGGTTGCTTTTTGCTTGTTTCAGCCTCTCACTCACTGAGAATGAACTTTTTCCCTCCCTATCTCATAATATGAACTTGCTGTGCACTACTGTTTGGATAGCTGTGGTGGTTTAACTCACAGGTAGGATGATGTGGTCCTGCACTCACCCCCCAACCCGGTGAGATGGGATAGGACTCCCAACAAAGGGGGCATGGGATTAGGAATGAAGGACAGGGGTGGCTTCATCACCAGTTATGGTCACGGGCAAAACAGACTCAAACTTGGGGAAGAAAATTCAATTTAATTCATTGCCATTCATCTGAGTAGACACAACAACCAGATCTTACAACACCTTCCTCCACACCTCCCTTCTTCCTGGGCTCAAATCACTTCGCTCCCGGTTTCTCTACCTTCTTCCTGCAGTGGCACAGGGGACAGGGAAGAGGGGTTGCAGTCAGTTCACTATTGCTGCTCTTCCCAGCATGAAAGTCCAGGAACAAAGTGTTCCAAAGCAAGCTTCCCATGTAGTCATGCACCTCTTCAGGCTCAGCTCCTGGCTCCAGCATGGGGATGGGCTACAGATGCGCCTCTGGTCCAGTGCACCTCTTCACTTCCGCTCCGGCATAGAGAGACTCTTAGGGTCTCAATTCAGTCACACATGCCCACAGGCTCAGCTTTTCTGCTCCAGTGTGGAGTCCTCCATGGTCTACACGTGGGTATCTGCTCTGCTGTTGAACCTCCATGGGCTGCAGGGACCTCCTTTGCCTTCTCCTACTCCATGCAGTTGAACTGGGAGTCTGAGGTTCTCTGTCCTCCCCCACCTGACAATGCAGCTCTCTCTTTCTTTATGCTGAAGGTTGTCTTTTATTCAGGTCAATGGCCTCTCCTCCAGGTTCTCTCCACCTTCTTCTTTTCAGGACAGTCCTTCCCCTCACAAATATGGATTCTCAGAGGTGTTTCTCTAGTGCTCATTGGCTCAGCCTGGGCTGGGGAGTCTCTGCCTTGGAGCCAGGGGAGCTTTTTGCTCTCACAAGGTGGACCCTTCCCCCTCTACACCCTCACCCCCCGCCCCCAAACCCAACACAATAGCTAAAGACTTTACTGCATGAAGTCACCAATATCCTTCTCCTGCTTCTTTCTCCTTGGAGGCTGGAAAACTTATTTAAAATGAAACCAGAACATATGTGTGTGTGCATATGCTTTGCAGTGTGACACCTGTGCAAGCCCTGCCAAAAACAAGGAAACAAAAAAACCCCAAACCTAGTACCAAAAAAAAAAATAATGGATTTTTTTTTTTTTAAGGCATTGGTGTTGTATAGTTTCATTAAAATCAGAATACAAAGACATATGGGTAGCACCTGGGTCCACAGCTATAACCCCACTCCCCCCCCAGGATCTTACAGCTTTCTCTTCCTGCTGTAGGCAGAGGTCAGTGATAACATTCTGCTTATGTGTTTCTGAAGGTCACCTTCCTATAAAACCTGCCTTCTTCCTCCAGATTCTCAATACACATTCCCCAAAACTTTTTTAGCAATCTTACATTTTGAACAGCTTTATAATACCTCCTCTGGCCTCCCCACCACCCCCCTTTCCCCAGAACCCAACTCCAGTTAGACTGGCAGAGATGCTGTCACACACTCTCTCCTCTTCTTTCATTGTATGCTCTTGCAGAAATTACTCTTCAAGGAGAGTTATGCTTCCAGGCTTCTTAAAATATTATAGATTTTCAGCACAAACTGAAACCTAATAACACTAATGAACAGAGAGCTTTTATCTTGCTTTTTTGCCAAGTTCAAGTATTATGGCTCAAATCTTCATAATTACCCTATCATTTTATCTGTGATTGCTTAGCGTGATGATTTCATGAGCTATGCTGGAGAAGAGGTAATCTAGCCAAGGAACGTTTTCAGGCTATCTGGCAGCCTTTCTTTTCAAAAGATGTATTGTTCCTATTGGAGTTTACTCTACTATTTCATCCAATTCATCTTGACATTTTGCTGCTTGCATGGTGAGCTCTTAAGGAAAAAGATGGTTTAGTCTTTGTCCTCTTTATCTCTACCCTCATCTTGTTTGTTGTTAGCCTTGAAAGCAGAAGCAATGACTATCTATATGCCAAAAGAAAAGACAACTGACTTCCTTCTAGGTTTATCTGGCCTGCTTCAAGCTAATTTAAAGAAGTAGTCCTGGCAGGTCATATAAATGAGCATATAAATGGTCATAACCTGTCCAGGGAGCCTTTTAAATGCACCTAGCAGATTTAAGAGCACATATCTAATTGTGCCTAAATCACTTATGTTCTTTTATAAAATTCCTTATCTTCAGTGCTCTCCTGCAGTAAAATAGAGAGGCTGCATGGACAAAAGGAGGGAGAGGAGTCTTGGACTCTCAGACTGTTTAATTTCTTTTAAAGGTTCCGTTCAAGGGAAAGGAAAATTAAGCCTTGAAAAAGGATGGTATCTCTCACAAAGAAAAAAAAAATTCTTTAGTCGTAAGGATGGCCTCCCAAGGCTGTCCTTTAGGTTTTGTTTTTCCCTGGCGGCATCTTTTTCTTGCAAACAAAGCATAAATCTTGAGATTAATATAACTTTTCCAAAGTGATCATATGCACTCCTTTAACAAAATATACAGAAAGCATTATATTCCCATGAGGAACTGCATCATTTCCCATATGGAAAATTCTTGCAACTAGCCTTGACAAGATAGAACTGTTTTCCCATGGAATTTTTTTAAACCATCTTATGCCAAACTAAAATGGAAATTTTGAATTTTATGATACCCTGGATTGTTGTTTGTTTTTTTTTTTTTTAATTATGTCCCTAAGTTTGTAAACATCATAGCATTTACTGCATTTTATTTTTAAAAAAGTTTCAGTTCAGTAATATTAAAGGATTTCATTTATACCATGGCAAATCACAATATAAAATATTAAATACTGCAGATAGATTATATAGAGAGTAACATTAATATTTTATCCTTAGGTCAGAGGAAAATGCATGAAAACAATAAAGCCAAATCAATTTATTTTAACACTTGTGAAGATCTTTATGTTATTTAAACAAAATAAAACTGTATTATTAATTTTGACTTTCTTTTATTGTAAATGAAAGTAAGTTCCAGCTTTACCAAAAATGCCATTTTTAATCTTGAATACTATCTGCAGTCATGTCTCTCTGTCTCAAAAAGGATATTGTAGAGCTGGTAATGGCACTGAGAGGTTCAGAGAAGCTTAAAGATGTGGAGTGGCTGCTGCAATCAAATACAGGTCTGGTGGCTGAAAAGAAGTGGATGAGGGGAGATCTGGCACCGTGATAGCCTAGAAAAAGTGCGTTGGGATGGATTATTAATTTCCTCTTCCAGTGCAGGAAAGAGAAAGAACTTGGTGGAGGAGTCAAAACAGACAAGATAAGCTGTTTCCTTATACAAGGACATATAAGCCACGATACTCCTTGCACGTGGAAGGATCAAAGTTTTACAGAACAACTAGACAAACTATGGGTTGAAAATCTACGATAGGCTGTGGAACATGGAGGTGCTGCATCTGCTTCAGGAAGCCCCTGGACTGCGAATGCTGGAGGCAAAGGGATGTTAGCCAAGTGCCTATGCAGCAGCATGACAGCATGACAGCCTCCTTGCCTGGCCCTCCTTGGGCTAGCTGGACTTCTGGGCAGTCTTCTTAAAGGACTTTCCAGAATCAAATCCTAAAAACATCAGTTGAAATGGCTTTGACCACAACTTTCTTAGAGCTGTGAATTCTTCTTGCTTCCATCAGCCTGAAGCCAAACAGTTACTCGTTGCACCTTGTCCCCAAAAGGCCAACAGTTTCCTTATGGACACTACTTTTGTACCCTTCAAGTTGATGCTGCAGAAAGCCATTCTATTACCTGAAATATTGCTTAAAGATGTTATGCAGAGGGCAAGTTGTCCATGCCATCTCATTTTCAAGCTGTCATCTCTCAAGCAGCACAGCAAGCTTGGGATACACACTTTGGAAAATCTGGAGGAAAAAGAAGTATGTGGTTAACCAACTAACCACTGGATGACACTGTTGTTCCACACAGCTACGACTGAAAGGCTTCATCTGGCAGTGAAAATGTGCCTTGTAAAAGAAAAGTGCAGATGTGGGGTTTTAAGTGTTTAGTGTATTCTGTGTCTTAGTGCAAGGGGCAAATTCATTGCATTTGCCTTTGTGTATGTCCTCACAAGTAAATGCTGGCGTTCATTCCTTGGTGTTTAGGTTAAACAGCCTGATTCAATCTGGGTTTAGCCACTACTGCCTGGGTTCTCCAGATCCATAGCAATGAAGAAAATAGTAACTTCATATGTCACACAGGGCGGCTTTACTTACAACATCACTTAGAAGATTAAAAATAAATTGAAGCATATGTCACTTCAAAGGGGGCAAAAAAAGGACATCTGCATTATTTGATGCATTAATGAGAAAGTTCTGCCGAGTCTTGATTTGAACTGTATGGGAAATGATGCTATTGGTAAGCTTGCAAGTTAAATGTATTTCAAATTAAATTGTTTCTGAAATTTGTATTTAAGCTAGGTTGAGGGATGCTTGCATTTTATACTTCGCCTTCTGACATCTTGTTCGTAAATTGAGCTTTACCCTTTTAACTTGAGGAGTTTACAATAAAAAAAAAAATCAAAGCAATTTAGCTACAGATATCTAAGGCTGCATTTCAGTAGAATAAGCAAGAACAGCTCTCCTGCCTCAGGCAAATCTTATCATCCATGACCATCTGTGCAGCTACAAACTAACTACCTCCGGCACTGTATGATTCTGTAGACATTGGGCTATGGACTAGCAAACTAACATCCATCCATCCTGATTCCTACCCCCAGCTCCAAATACTCCTCCCTGGTATCCTCAGTTCCTTTTAAACAGAAAAGAAGCATCTTCATTTTCCTTATGTATCAAATATTCCCAAAAATATGGAGGACTAGATAATTTTTACCTTTCCCATCTTTATCATGGGGATGAGGATAAGTAAAGGTCAGTAAAGTATGGCTGGATGCTAGAGATGCATGGGCAGAAACACTCATGAAAAATTAATGAGGAACAATATGAGTTTCTCCATGCCATCTTGGTGCTTCTGGTTTGTACAGCTTGACTGAGGAAGGCTTCTTTGCTTCTGAAGGAAATATGACTTCCAGGAGGCTAATGTTCTGTGTTTAATGCATTAGCCGCTCCCCTTGGGGCTCAGTTACAAATGCAGCTCAGGCCAAATTGATGAAAAATCAGTTAATATGCAAGTCTGATGGCTTGGAAAGGACACAGCTGCAGTGAGCTAGGACAGTCTTGGGGTGACAGAGAAAAATCTAAATATATGAAAGCCAGTATTTGCATATGTGGATCTTTTAGAGGGAGACACCAACTGCTTATTAATGAAACTAAGTATAATCAGTCTGTTTTTCCAAAGACAGTTTTTCTGGTGTTCATCCTACAAGGGAATTTGGCATGGTACAAAAAACCCAGGCCTAAACCGTAGTCCATTTGTTTTATTATTAGTATGACATTTGTGCTGCATAAAGACTTCAGATATGTCAACGTTTTCAGCATATGCGTATCATGACTTTGTGAAAAATTGGAGCGTGGAGACTTGCCAGAGCTTAAATAAAATGCCTTCCATTTGGTTTACCCTGAAGTCATAGGGATAATTCCAGCAGAATGGAAGAAGGTCCAGTTTCAAATCATTTCCCACACAGCTACATTTACGTTCACAAACATATTTTAAACTGATGTCACAAAGCCAAAAAAAAAAAATTGTCTTTATGTATGGAATAGCCAGTGCAGGTGGCTAAATAACATATGCAATCAGATTTTAAAATATTTCCAAACGTTCTTAAAAATGCATTTGGGTAAAAGCTATGCACCTGTAATCAGCTGACGTTGTGGATCTCCTTGAGATCCTTGACCAAGTCCTCCCATCGGTCCAGGAAATGGCATCAGGAGCACAGACCAGTCCTGTGAGTTATACTGGTCCCCTTCTGCTGCAGTTCATTGGTGTGGTCGTTTGCTTCAGTCTCCATGTGGCTCCTTCAGAGCTGTGGTGTGACCTGGAACTAGGATTCAGCTCGCTGTGCTTGGACTCAGGGACCCGGGGGAAGTCAGCAACTGTGGGGACATCCCACCCGTGAGAAGAGCCTGATGCTGAAAGGAGCCCTGCTAAGAGTGTCAGGGACTGCTGTGCCTGTGTATGCCACAGGAGGCAAGGTAAGGACGGGTATTCCTCACTGATAACTCAGTGTGCTCATATATTTCTCTATCAAGTTATGTTTTGGCCCCAAAAAACAGCTGAGACATCTATATTGTGTCTTGAGGTTACACCGTACAGTTGGAAGCATTTAGCTCTTTGTAGCCTGAATATATACTACAGGGACTAACAGTAGCCAGGAAGAGAAAATTCCTCAGACCTGGAAACTGCCTGTGTCCCTTTGGAGAGGTGAGAAAATCAGAAGTGTCCTAAATGTCGTCTCTCATGTCAGTGTTTCACAGATATTATATAATGTTATATGAATTAATTAATGAAATATTGAAGATAATTTGAATGCACTCAGGTTCCAGAGCAAATCTTCCAAAAGTTAGCGTTTTTTCATAGAGGGTGTGATGGAATGAAATAAAAATAGGTGGGAAAAGAGAGGATGGGATGAGGCTTAAACAGAGATTTAAATATATTCCTTCTTTCAGGTAAATGGAGAAAGGCAAGAAAATGTCCAAAGTAAAATAAATTTCATGCTTACAAATACATAGGTATTTTAGTTACTGATTTGTGTCTGAAATAACTTATACCATTTAAACATTTTTAGACTCAACCTTCTTCCTAAACAAGTTTAGAGATACTTGAAAATGACTGGATACATTGGCAGCACTTTGGAACCTCTGCTCTTTATAAACCATCGCAAACAACTATCAGAAATTGCAAGCAAGGTGGCACTGGTAAGATGAAAGAAAAATAACTATTTATGGAATAAGTAATTTGATGAGAAGAAAATTAAAACCTGAGCCCAAACAATAGGATTTATAAAGTCAGGCTAATTGTGTTTAACTTTTCTAAAGCCCTATTTAGAGAAGTTAGCAATTATTTGTTATTTGATGAAAAAACCTTCTCTGACTGCCTCTGTCTTTCAGAAATAAATGTTTTGAAGGCAAGGTTTCCATAAAACATCTTCAAACAAAGGGATTCCTGAGGTCAGAGTTGCTAGAAAACACAGGCCAGACCTTCAGTCAATGTAAGCAGGTACCATTTGAAGCCAGCTGGAAGGAGTGCAATTCATACCAGCTGAGGAGCTCACCCTCTGTACCCAAGGTAAAGCAAGAGCAACAGCACTGCTTTCATTAATAATGTATTTTCCTTTCTCATATCCTGTTTTTGGTTGTTCATTTACCTTTAAAAGTTTAAGCTTCTGCCTGAAAGCTGTCTGATTAGAGCATTAATAGGAAGGAAAATAGTTGCTCGAGATTGGGTCATGCTTTCAGAACATCCAGTTAATGTGCAAGAATTTACTTTCACTAAAATCCTGGAAAATAAATTTTGTTTTTCCATTGTACATATGGGAGATATTGAAACCAGGGTCAGATGACTTTTCCATGGCCAGTAAACAAATCACTGTTAAAACCACATGGTCCTCAGAAGACAATCAGTGTTTGCCTTGGTTGGTAATTTCACGTACGATTAAAGCAGAAGCCTACACTTAAGAAGTGAGAGTTTGCTTTTTAATCCCCTTCTCAGAGGCATAAATCATTGCTGTAGATTATATATTCTATTCCATTTGCCTTGAAACTAGTTTCTGCTATTACAGCACAAAACCACATTTGCGCAGAGGGTACATATTTACAAACGATCCTTAAAGCACTCTTTCACCTGTGTCAAAAAAGAGGCCCAGTACCAATATTTTTAATTCTCTCCCAGTTCAGTTATTTCATGTCCTCATGCCTGTACTCAGAAAGGAGAATGGGAGATACTTTGTACTTTTGCTAGATGGTGCCAGAGTACACTCCTGTTCTGAGCAGTTCACAGAACTGGCTGGAGCAACAATCTCGCTGTTTATTAGAAAATCCTGCACTAGAGTGTAAGCTGTATGTATAGTGCTGCAGATCTGCGCTGGTGGCTGGGCACAGCAAGCGCCAAAGCTTAGTTCTGTATAGAAGAGAGACTGATTTCTGTTAGTAAGTTGAGCAAGTTTTTCTATGTTTGAAATCTGAAAGAAAAAAGATGTATTAGATAATTTTGATCCATTAATTAATGTTATCAAACTAGCAATCTAACTAAGCAAATATTTGTAAAAACAATGCAAGCAACTTCTACGTATCTATAAATTGACATACATATAGCACACTACTAATGTTGTTGGGTCATTTCTATCAGGGACTCATAACTTGACAGGGTTGTTTTGCCTTCTCCCTTCTCTTCTTTTTTTTTTTTTTTTTTTTTTTTTTGGCCCTTCTATTGCCTTTTCCACAGGTCTGCAAGCAATTAGCACGGGTGAAGAATTGCCAGAATACAGTTTTTTCTTGATGTGCATATGTCACTGCCATAATATTACTGGAAATGTAATAATTTAAATGGTGAAACTAATTGCCTAGAAAGTGACAGAGCTGAATGTGCTCTTTCATGGATGGGTCATTGTTGACAGTGGCCCATTAGATATGATATTATGTCAGTTATAGTAGCTCTACAAGAGAAACAACATCATTATTACTGCTCAGTATTATGAAAAATTCCTTGCAGCTGTGAGTGCTGAACCTGTTTTTGAAAGGTAAGCGCAGTGGACAAAATACGGATCTCAGTTATAAGGAGGTAAGTACATTGCTATACTGACATACATTTGCTTTGATGGAGTAGAATGAACCTTTTTTTTTTTCTTTTTTTTTCAAATGGAAATAACCAAAGAGGAAAGCCTGTTCTGAAAATACTATTCTTCTGGACCAGCATCTTTTTTTGAAGAATGCTTGTCACGGTTTGCGAACATAGTACAAAAAAAGCTTTTACGGGATTGCTTTTTTTTGTACTCTGTGAAGGTGCTCCCAAGATTTTCAAAGCAATTGGAGAAAGTGCCTTCTTTCTCATGTCCTTGTCAACCTCAGAGGGAGAGGATAGAGTTGGAATGATTAAGTTCTCCTAAAGGCCACCACAAAATCCACAAGCAAGAAAATAACACCTACATTCTCAGATACTCTGTGCATTATTTACACGGAGAGATGGATGAAGAGTGAACACAACACACCTTGGAACTGGAGCCTGTATTAAAACAGTTAATGAACTGCACAAAGGGAAGCAGACCAGGCAGGCACTGTGTACAAGGCTAATACATTCTTACTGCATTATAAATATTTGTATTTATGAAGATTAATGGACTGCAACATTTTAGAATGAAGTCTGTTGTTTATCCATGATCCGCAAACACAAGAGATAGCCGCAGTGTGAGTTTCCCCACACAGTCCTGTTAATGACCTCAACTCTGACCTTGGAAGCCCTCTTGAGGAAAAAGGGGAAATTTAGTCCAGATCATTTATGGCCTTTTCCTGTGTAGAGCCAAGCAAGACACTCACTGCTGACACTGCAATGTGAACTACTCGCAACTGCATGATCCCAAATTTCTTGAAACTTTAGTTGTACTAGGAACTGTAAAGTTAAAAGCCCAGAAGTTTTCAAACTAGATGCTAATCCTTGCACCAGTACAAACACTGGGTCATCCTTTATGATCTGAGAAACATGCTGTGTAGCTTAACTTGAATTGAATTAACGTTTGACTGTACCTGTATGCGTAACTTGCTGCAGTGATTTGATACCTTGTCTTAAATATTCTGTCAAGAATTCCTATTCAGGTGTAGTCCAAAGCAAGATGCATAGTCCAGGGAAAGGAAGAGCAATGGGAGAAGGTTAGGTCTAGTCTCTTGCAGGGAGATGACAAAGATAGGGTTTAGTTATTGATTGTAGTTTGTGACTTGTAGTTTGTCCACAGCAGAAGACTGAATGCAAACAAATCCAATCAATATTTTTCTTTGCTATCTGAATATGTGTGAAATCCCAGCCTGCCTCACTCAGAAATGAAATGCATCTACTTTATCCCCTTCATGGCTTAATTTTTTGAATTGTGGTAAGCATCATAAGGTAGCCTGACTTGGCCAACAAACAATAGTTCATTAAGTGGTGGTAATTTAATTGATTTTCCACACTGATCCACGTGTTAAGACAGACTACCATTACAGGTAGGGTTCAGGAGGTGGTTGATCCCCATTAAAAACATGTGATTATGCTCCCAGTTTCATAGTTTTACAGCCTGACCCCAGCCACTGCTGGATTCAGTCATGGTGAACCAGCGTACGTTATGCAAACAAAGAGGCAAGGTGAGATGGAGGAATATTTGTAAGAATTCCCAGAGGGTAGTGGGACTAAGGAATTTTAAAAAGTTGTAAGGAAGTCAAGAAAATATAAAGATACAAAGAGCTCTTGCTATGGTCTTCAACACTGTAATATCCAGCTTTACACAACCATTAACAGATTTGTACTTCCTATACCCCTTTGGGAGAGGCAACCATTTTTCATGTTTTTGAGATAAGGAACTACGGCACAGGCTGGATTAATGCATGTTTCCAGTGCTTCCTTTGTCTGACTCAGGAATTCAACCTACATGTGTGCAATCTGCCTAATGAACTCTAGTGACAAGATAGATCCATGTTTTGTCTTGTCTGGACAGAAGTTATCTCAGGTCCAGAAATTTTGTAGCTGGAGTGTTTATAATATTCAGTCTATTGCTCTGTTGTGACTTTAATTTTATTATTTATAGAGTGTAAGGCACTAATGAAAGAAGACTGTGTATTTGTCTTAATCATTTTAATTTAAATAATATCCAAAGTACAAAAATAGCACTATAGCTGCAACTATGTGTGAACACATAATTACAACTTGTTTAATAACTTTCAAGACAATTGGATATTTCAACAGAGACAAGTTTTCAAGCAGAGGTTCACATATAATTAAGTTTTGCTCTCTGAATAAATGTAACAATAGAGAGCGTACACACAGACACGTGTCTGGTAATGGTGACTGATGCTGTCTTGGTGGGGAGGGGGCACAGTTGCAGAGATACATCCATTGCAGCATTCCTGTGTACTCTCCCTAACCAGAGTTATTTTTTTCTTGTTATTGCTGCAAAGACTGAGTCTGGTACATCTTGATCTACCTGGTTTTATTTGACAGGATGAGGGTAAACCACATTATCTGCAGACATTTAGCATCTGCATTTGAATCTTGAAATGTCAAGGCAGGAAATACATTCTGTAAAGAAGCAGTTCCTTGTTTTCGTCCTTCTCACTTCAGAAGATACGGGATGGTTACAAAGTTCAAATTCAAAGTCCCCTCAATAAGGGAACATTTTATGTCAGGATCTATAAATAGACACAATGAAATTATTAATCTCACAATGAGTTTTAGGGCATGGTCAAATATAATAGTAAAAATAGTATATTTTATTATTAAAATAATAAAATAAAACAGTAAAATAAATATTTCCTCAACAATATTTTAGCCATGAGCTTGATTGAGTGAAATATTGAATGCTTTCGAGGGACTGCAATGAGGATTGATCAGGCCAGGGCAAAAATGTTGCTATTTTCTAATTATTTTGAATGTCAATATTTAAGGAGTATTTTTAAACTCTTTCTGGCTTGGTATATGAATGAAACAAAAGGTTAAAAAAAAAAACAAAACAGAAAGAAAATAATGGGAGGCTTTCTTCCTCTTGACACAAAACATCCTTCCTGAAAAAATAGGTATTTATAAAGCCAGAATACAGAAGAGGAGACAGAAAGGAAAAGAGGGGAAAAAACCCAAAAGAACCCAAGGAATGAAAATCATCAGTGAATATTTATTTAGGCAGGTTTGGTATGGGGTTTTAATACTTACCTCTACCTTGTTTTCCTGAATAAGAGGGTGAATTTATTAGATACAGGCCTGGATCTCTGAAAAATGTGTTTTAATGTTAAGTTAAAACAGGTTTTCAGATTTTTAATATTTGCACATGTAGTAAATAACATACCCTCCTATTTCAGTGCCACAAAATTTTCCTGTCCTGTGGATTTTACAATACCAGATTTCCTAACCTCTTCAATAAAGCATGGCCTTTTGTATAAAAAGAAGAATCCCATGGTATTTAAAATATCTTTCTTCTGACCTTTCTTAAGGGTACATCCGATTTGCAGCACTATATAATGTGTTAGCAGCAGGCAAGACTACATCTTGAAAATCATTCAGAATTGATAACGTGTACCTATGCACATGATCCTCATACACATTTCTCTTTTCAAAGGAAGCTGCTAGGCATCCAAGTTTGTCATTTTAAATCTGACAACAGTGGTGCTGTTTGGGTTTTTTATTTTGTTCTGGGGCTTTTAAAGGTTTCAGTGCTCAAAGTATTTGTAAAATAACAAATTAAGAAGATAATGCTGCTCTGGGCTACACAGAACAATGCAAGGGACAGTGCTACCAAAGCATAAAAGATTTCCTAATCTGTATATCTGAGCCTACTGCCTCCGTGACTATATCTGATACATGCAATATACACTGCCTCGCCTTTCCTTTCTTTTTTTTAAAGAATTTCAATACTCTCTTAAGCTTTCATATGAAAAACATAGAAGCAGAGCATATATCAAGATGAAAGGATATGGTGAAAAAAAATACACCTTTCCATTTTTATTGCTAGTATTTCTTTTTTCCTTTGTAAACTTCTTCTGTCACAGGCAGTTATGTGAATATACTGGCAGTCCAGTTCTTTTCAACAGTGTTCGTTTGAACTGATCATGATAGATTTATATGGTCATAGATTCTTCATGCTGAATTTATTATTTATATTTCTATAATTTAATGCCATTGCTATCGGAGAGAGCTCCTGACAATAGGCTTCCCTGTTCAGGACCTGCATTTAATGTTTTGTGTGTACTAGTGAATTCCTCATAAAAGAACTCCACTCTATACGATATAAGAGCTCAATCCAACACTGAGTTTTCTTCTTCCAAAAAAAAAAAAAAAAAAAAAAAATCAGTAGAAGGAACAATTCATGATAGAAAAATGACTAGCTCGACAGCACATGAGATTGTTTTATGAAAACATTTTAGCACTGATAACCACATCTTAGATGCAATCCACAGCTGATGGCAAGCCATCCTTGTATCTGTTCCCACTGCATGTAATTAGCTTCTAACACATATCCACATCACGCTTTTAAAATCTTCCTTTCATCTTTCTACTGGAGTACTGATGTCTCCAACAACAGATTCTTAAGCAAGCATTTTATGACAGATGCTCTACATAGTCATTTTATATCTGTAGCATCAATAAAGCAATAAAACTTAATTGGTTACTTCAGCACAAAGATGCTTATTTCTGACACCTTGGAGCTGCAGATTGACAGGCAGGTTCACTGAGGGGGAGAAGAGGGAAGAGAGGGTGGGTCAAAGCCAATATTGCTTCATGAATCACTTCTTAGGGTGCTGGCTTGGCAATCACTCTGCTGCTAGAGTTCTCACTCAGTTTGACGGAGGTGGCATACCAGTGATGTGACCAGCCAGACCAGCACAGCTGGGGCAGAGGTTCAGAGTTCTAGGTTCTGGTTCTCTTTGGCCAGCCACACAGTCCCAACAAAACAATTAAGCACTGAAACACATTAAAAAATTTGCTAATATAGATGAATCAGTGGGACTTCTGTCCTAAAGTGCAATATCCTGTAGTTAATGGTAAGCAGCACATTAGTTTAATGGTTTATCCTAAAGCCCCCAAACCCCTTAGGTCTGTTTTTTGATGAAGCTAAGAGCCTTCCACAGCTCTCTAAAAAGAGCTTGTGTTGCTTCATGTGATGCTCTTGCTGATATAGAAGAGCAATCCTGGCTGTTCAAACAAATACAAGGAAGGTGGTTACATGCAAAAATAGCATTCAAAGGTATGCTCTGAACTCCTCCAGATCACAGAATGCAACATTCCCCTTTGCGCTTCTGTATCACTTGAAACAATTATTCCATAGTTCTTAAAAAGGTAGTACAGGTGTCTTCTATATGAAATTCAAGTCAAAGCCTTGCTATAGTTTTGCAAATGTCTGTAACATGTTTTCTGATTGAAACCAAACCAAACAAAAGCAAACCAAACCCAGGAAATGTATTTTCTGAATCATGGAAGGAAATGAGTCTTTTGATGGATGTATATCATCCCATCTTCAACTTTTGTTTTTATGTTAATAAATTACCAGGACTCTATTATTTCTTGTTCATTTCTTGATGAAGAAGATAAAAAAAAATGTGGACTGAACCAAGCTGATTTAGAGATAGTGATTGGAAAGTTCAATACACATTGACTTATGACTAGAATTTATGGGTATTTCTTATCGCGATTAATCTGTTAATTTAACTCATGTATTATGCAGCAGTGTTACTTGGTTTATGATGGGGCTTCTGCAAATCATAGTGGTGGTGAGTGAGAAGCTGAACACGAGTAGACAATGTGCGCTTGCAGCCCAGAAGGCCAATAACCGTGTCCTGGGCTGCATCAAGAGAAGCGTGTCCAGTAGGTCAAGGGAGGTGATTCTGCCCCTCTACTCCACTCTTGTAAGGCCCCACCTGGAGTACTGCATCCAGTTCTGGAGCCCCCAACATAAGAAAGACATGGACCAGTTAGAACAAGTCCAGAGAAGGGCCACCAGGATGATCCGAGGGCTGGAGCACCTCTCCTATGCAGACAGACTGAAAGAGTTGGGGCTGTTCAGCCTGGAAAAGAGAAGGCTCCGGGGAGATCTTCTAGCGGCCTTCCAGTACCTGAAGGGGGCCTACAAGAAAGCTGGGGAGGGACTTTTCATAAGGGCAACTAATGACAAGACAAGGGGAAATGGGTTTAAACTGAAAGAGGGCAGGTTTAGACTGGATATTAGGAAGAAGTTTTTCACTGTGAGGGTGGTCAGACACTGGAACAGGTTGCCCAGAGAAGCTGTGGATGCCCCCTCCCTGGAAGTGTTTAAGGCCAGGCTGGATGAGGCTTTGAGCAACCTGATCTAGTGGAAGGTGTCCCTGCTGATGACAGGGGGATTGGAAATAGATGTTCTTTAAGGTCCCTTCCAATCCAAACCATTCTATGATTCTATGATTCTATGAAATGTTTAGGTTGGAAGTAGGATTTTCACACTAAGTTAACACATATCACATTGCTGCTGAATACAGACTTTTTTTTTTTTTTTTTTTTTTTTTTCTTTCAAACTGTGCAGCTGGGAAAATTGCTCAAATAGTTCTGAACTTCTATGACACATAATCCATGTTTGACCTCAAGTGTCCTCTCTTTTCATGACTCTCTCACTACTTTTGTTTATTGATGGATTCAATGTGCTCAAGCAAAGCCAGAGTGATTGAGCTCTGGGCAAGAAGACCCAAAAAGAAACAATTGTCCTCTCTATCCTGACAGCTAAACATGGGCTGGAGGTGCAGTAACTCACTTTGCTGCTGCTTGCATGGGCCATGGGAACTCCAGAGAACTGAACACCTAGAAGACCAGCTACCACTGTGGTCAGCCTGACTGTCTTTCTCACTCATTTCCCTCATGTCTCTCCCTAGCCCTTCCTCCCCACCAGCCCGGGCTACCACTTGCTCTGCAACAGCGAGTTGGATGATAAAACAGACCCTCAACTACTGCTGGAGCCACTGCAAGTCTGTGGCTCTCCTGGAGGGCCCAGAAGTTCAGCACCATGGGCTTTCTGCAACCCCTGGATGGGAACTGATGGCAGCACTTGGCTTGATGCACATTCTTAATGGCAAGGGCTTAAAGCTCTTTGCACCAGCTAACTTTTTTGTGTATGCCCATGTGACTCTCAGTGAAATGATAATGATAGAATGGTGTCTATTGTTCTATAAACCTCTGAAAAGAACTAATTTTGTAAGGCTTGATGGTGGAAAAGGCACATACCTGAGAAAATATTAAAAAGCATACAGATATCTATGTAGATCTTTCGATTAGATATACAGAAATATGTTAACCAATAGCTTGTGATGGTCTGTAATCTAACCCTGCTCCTCAAGACTCCAAAACAGGTGTTCTCTTCAGCTGTGCAATTCTTCCAAAGCAAAACCTTTAAAATCAGAAAGCAGAGGCCAGGGCTTGATTTCATTACTGTGAACAGGACCAGGGGCTGTGATGTTATTCACAAACCATCTGAATAACTAGATAAAATAGATGGTTTCCTTACAGTTTGATTAGATTTTGTGTCAGTTCTTACAGTGACAGATTTAGAGAAAAGTAATAAAAAGACAATGTAATTTAAAAATCAATAATATAGAAGGGAGAGAATGCAGACTGGGAAGTTTTGCATAGCAGGTAACATTGTATTGCGATATTTAGTTTATTTTTTTATCCTTTTTTATTTATTAACATTTACACAGATTTCTAGGGATTTTTATCTTTCATAATGACTACAGCCCTTTTGCTGAGCTCATTTCCATTACACAATGTTATTTCAGCTGCTAGGCAAGGAGATAATGTGCCCTTCATTAAAAATAGCTAGGAAGAGGAGGGTAACATACCCCCCCTTAACAAGCACTTCTTGTCCCTTATCTTTTTTTTCTCTCTCTCTTTTTTTCTTTTTTTTTTTTTTTTTTTTCTCTCTCTAATGTGCTACTCAGATCTTTTGTCTGTGGAGAAGTTTGATTACGCCTTAATCCAAATGTCCAGTTCAATCTATTTTAATCCAATTAACTGATTCAAACTATTCTGGGTGTCATAATCAGTGTCTTAATCCAATTAGCTGTTGTCGTTCTGACTGTGGGTGAGGACTGCAGAGCAGAGGCTGTTGTTTGTTTTCAATTTTGGAATGCAACATGATGTTGTAAACTAGTTTAGACTGTTTCCCTGGTAGGGGAAACAAGGAATAAAAGCAAACAAGGAATGAAAGCAAAAGAAGTCAGCAGCTTTTGCATCCTTCCTGGGTTTGATCCATTTTATCAATAATTAAAGCTAGTAGGACTTGATTCTCATGATCAAATTGGATTTGTCTCTTTGATATTTTTTTTTTTCATGAATTTAAATATACCACTTGCCAGAGACTGGCAAAAATGACTTGTAAATTTAACTGCTTTAGCTTGGGGTGCTCAGCTTGAGATGGTTCAAGGCGTCTCTTATTTTATGAAAATCAGGCCCCTTTTAAGGAAATGCAAAGTGTCTCTCCATTCCATAATCAGTCATGAAAATCTTGCCCTGTGTATTTTCCCTTTTCAAGCTAATAGGCTGAACAGTTTATCTAGGGAAATGAAGGCTTGGATCTCACAGAAACATTTCAATTACTTTCCTGTCTCACTGAGCCTAGAATATTTATAAAAATATCTGGTAATTTCAGCATTATAATAAATTCTAGGTACTGAATAATAAGTTTCCAAGTAATATGCTTTAATTTTTCTTTTACCCAACGTGGAAAAAATGCTTAGATTTTCAGAGTTCTTGTTTTATGGAGCTCAGAGAGATGCTTACTTCATTCTCTAATTTAAGTTTCTGGGAAGATGCTGTTAACTTCATGATCTATAGTCAAAGATACCATAGTGGACACGTGGTCTTTGCCGGGCTTCTTGCTTTGCTAAAATCATATTCACCTTTAAGGCAACTACACTTTCCCGTTTGATTTTCCTTTAGTCAAGTCATACAATCTGATCTGAAAAGGGCTTGAAGTTCTTTTTCTGTGAAAAACCACAGGAAGAGTTAAGTTGCTACTGGACTGTTAAACTCTTCTTCACAGACTGAATTTATGGTGTAAATCTGTACTTGGAACATGAGTCAAAAACTGTGTGAAGTGTATACCTCAGTAATAGATGCTTCCTTTACAAACATTTCCGTGATTCTGGCACCTAAGAATATACGTCTTAACTTTGCTTCATCGAGATTTTAAAAATAAATTTGAATCTTTTTCCCCCAGCATAAAAGTGCAATATTTTCTGTATAAATTATGTATACTCCAAAGTAAAAAAAACCCCACAAAGCAATAACAAAGTCTTTAGCAAGGAAGAAAGAGATTACTATAAGCAAGCAAAACAAAAATTCCCTCTCAGAATTCAACAGACTGTTTTTCTCTCTTATTGTCATACTTTCTGTACATATGATATTGATATTTTCTCATAATTAATCTAAGACAGGTAAAAGAGCTGGAGATGTGGAACATTTAATCACACAAAGCAGGCCATGAAACTGGTGAGATATAGCGACACAGAAGAAAACATCACATGAAATCATAAACTTGCAAAGAAAAATAGACTGTTTCATCCAAATAGTTTTGATGTTGATATAGAAATGATTTGGTTCTGGTGTCTAAATCAGGGATTCTCCAAGGAGCTGAAGGCAGTAACATGCTAGACACCTCCACGGATCCTGAACAAAGTTCATGTTTCTTAAGGATCATACTATTGGTCTGCAAGGAGACTGGAGGCTTACCAGAGTGACAAAGGGTAGAGCTCCACTCCAGATTAATAAATAAGGTATCTGCATACATATATATGGACTATGGACCTGCATCTGTCTTTAGGCTGATCTCAACATATATGGCAGAGATGATCACAAAGACTGTTGGGCATAATCACAACATACAAGAAGTTTAAGGCCTTTTGGCCACTGCTTTGCAGTGATGTTTACATGAAGCTCCTCCATTTCCTTCAGATCATACAGTATCCTTCTGCACTATTGAAGCTTCATAAACATGTTATTTTCAAGAAGAATGTACAAGGACACAGTAATGGAGGTTAGATGCAGCTATGAATTTTATGAACAGTTTGATGGAAACCACATTAAATGGCAACATCAGCCCACAAATCAGCTTTGCAATGCTCTTACTCCAATCTGGTGTTGAGGGTGATTCACTGTGAATTTGCTTTTCATGGCCACCATTTCATGCAGTGTCATTTATCAACATACCAGCCACTTGTGCTGCAGAAAATTCTGGCGTTATGTTTTAGCAGTGTTAACAACTAGCATTTTTACAGTGCCGCTCATGTTAGCAAAGTAAGTACTGTAAATAACATCACAAAGCCTACAGTAATTTCCCTTTTTGTAATGTGCCTGTTCACCATACTATCTCAGAAGTTATAAAGCTGTCACATCCTGACTCACCATGCATTGCATCTTAGAACAGTAACATAATTTCTATTCAGACAAAATGGGTCAAAATGCAACCTAAAGGTGATCCACAGGCAGAGGAAGAGCTGGATGGCCCAAGGAAGAGAAGTTCCCTTATTCAGGTGAAAAAAAAGTCCTCTCTTGAGAATTATGCCTGAGAGAGGTATATGAGGAAAAATAAAGATATGGGCAGTTAGAATGTAAAATTTTAACTATAATGAAAGAGGTACCTTTGCTTTTTCTTTATTTTGACAAAGTGGTAGTATCCCAGTGTCCTGTGGCTCCTGTAGTCCAAATGAATGCAGTCCTTTTCAGGTCTTTGACTGTCCCTTGCTTTCAGTTCTCCCAAGGTAATATATGACCGATAGCCTTCTGGAAGTGTAATATATTTAGAAGGAAAGCATCAAAGATAATATGCTTTTAACCACTAAATGCAGCATATATTCACATGAAGCTTTTTCCTATAGCTTGCTGCACCCTTGTTCTGGAAAGGCACCAATATCTTAGGGTCTTTCTATAGAATCTGTTTCTTTCTATCTCTCCTTCTGCTTAACCCTTCAGTCTGTTTCCTTCAACATATTCTGAGAAGCGTCCTTGTCCTCTCTTCTCAGAAGACTTTTAACTACTCATTAGTCTTTACATTTTCAACTTCTGAGCTTGGAACAATAAACATACATCTTATTAGCAGACAGGATGCCATATCCTTGAGGTTAATAATTTTGCCCATTATCTTTGAAGAGCTGGCCTAAGTATTTGTTCTGGGAAGCCAAGTGTTGCTTCCTAATTAGCTTTCTATGCATCTCACTGTAATTTAAATCAATATACTTACAAAGAAAATTCCTGAACTCAGTACAACATCACTGACTGGCCATATAAAACATTCACTGTAATACTCTTAAAGTAGCCACATATTTTGGTCAATTCTATAAAATGAGATCAAAATAAGTGCACTTCATCAGAAAACAGTGAAACATTTCTTTTATCCTTTGAAGGCACTATTGTATCCCTTTTTTGTGCAGAGAGAATTTGCTGACCTTGCTGCGGCCCCTTGTGGAGTAGTCCCCATTTGCACTTTCAGTAGAAATATAGGTGTTTGGATCTAGAGGTCCAACATTTAATTCTTACCATTGATAATTTATCTTTGTTTGCAGTGGTACAGCTTAGTACTTCCATACTTCAAAATGAATGTAGGGAGAATCTTTTAAAATTGCAAAGCAAACAAAACTAAACAACATTGTTTTTTAAATCTTTTATTCTTATGAAAGCAATAAAAACCACAGCAGATTTTTAATGGAAGAGGAAAATCTATGTGATAGGAATAGCCCTGGAAAGAACCGCATACTTTACCAGTTCATATATAGCAGCATATTAAATGTCTAGATTAGAAAAGTCTACAGGACATTTACTAGGACATCACTACAGTATGTTTAGGAGATGTCTAGACTACAAAACTCCTCTCAAACTCAACACATTACTTAAATATAAAGACCAAACCCATAACTAAAAAGTATCCATGAAAGAGAGAAAAAGATAGGAGGAAAATCTCTAAAATCAACAAAGTTATTAAATTCCTGGAATTTATGTTCTTTATATAATTTATAAAAGTTCTGAGGTCAGTTGAGAGATGAAGTGTGACAAATAGTCATACTGTTGTTTAATGAGTATTTTTAGCCAAAGTATTCTCCAGAAGAGTTATATTCCCATACTAAAACACTCTGAGCTTGATTAAGGTGCCTAAACATAAATGTCTAGGCTTCTTAAGGAGCCTTGGGATATATGAGACATCCATGGGTACTGGAAATATGGCAGAAAAGTAGAGGAAACCAGAAAACCTTCTGAACTGGCATCTGAGAGCTATGTATGACACCTCAAATGACAGTTAACAGATATTAAGTTACATCTGGCATCTGTATGTCCTATATGTATCCTATATGTATAGGAAGCTAGATATAGCAGAAATGTAATTGAATCCTTTATGTTCAGCTATTCTTGTTGATAAAATAATGGGAAAAAACCTATACAAAATGTTTTATATCTATATCTATATCTATCTATCTATCTATCTATCTATCTATTTATCTATCTATCTATCATCTATCTCCTTATAGACCTGTTGTTGAAACACATGGAATGACTTCTCAGATTTCAGTAGAAACTAAGCCAGGCTTTAACGTAGTTGAATAAATAGTAAGTGGCGTAACTGATTCACTAGTCTCCTTGAGCCATGCACAATGTCCAGTTCAGGACTGGTTTTCCATACTTCTCTCTGTCTGAAATTAAAAAAAATGTACCATGCATTTAACATTGTCATTTTATTGTGTGACACTGTTGCTTGATATTCAGAATTCAGCCTGCTGTGTGGTGTGGTTGAGCACTCCATGTTGGATGACCAAGCAAGTACAGAAAAGTCAACTGAGCTTTTAATCTTTCGGGCAGAGTAAATGCAGCAGATTAAGGAGACCGGAGTATTTGAACAGCTTTTACTTTCTCTTAGCTGTAAATAAAGTGTGTTCAGAGACATGGTATTATGAATAGAAGACTGCTACTACCATGTAGGTGCTCCCCAAGCAGATGCATCACTGTGAAATTTGAAAAAAGTTTGCAGGCAGTTTAGAGGCCTCTAGATGGGCTTGAGATAGTATTTATTGCTAATATCTAAAAACTGAGCTGGTTGGTTTTCCTCTTTAGCAAAAGGATTACGGGCATAAATACAGTATGTGATTTACTCTGTTAAAAGGGTTGTGGTTAGGAGCAAAAAAAGAAAACCTCTGCATATTCCTGTCATGGTGGCTGCACTCTCGGCCTGGTGGACAAGGAGGTAATTGCTCCAGGAAAAGAGCCCAAAGAAAAATCTGACAAAACCTTCTGAATCTAAAGTGTCTATACAGGCTAAAGATATGTTCAAAATTGCAAATGTTAAAGCATTGGGACTAATCTTGGGAAATGGACTCAGTTTTGTGATGTTAAGATGTTCGCTCAGTCTCTGGCATGGTTTACTAGATAGGATGAGCCAGACACCATTCCCAAGAAGTAGTTTGCACATGGCGAGTTTGCATTTTAGAGACCAGCAGAAACAAACAGTGCCAGGGTAGGTCAGAAGAAATGCTGAGTTCAGTCAGACTGGGGATCCATCTTGTACAGTACACTGTCTCTTTTATATCGATTCAACAAAGACAAGTTGACAAGGGATAAAAATGGATAAAAAGCAAGTAGCTATCACACCTTTCACAGGATGTGTGAGAGCTTGGGGTATAGAGAGAAGAGCATATATGGTTATGCCTCTGCTTCTTTAATGAAAAATCCAGCGTATAATAAACCTCATTTCCATGAAATTAGCATATGCGTAAGGCTTTGTACGATCTAAGAAAGGCACTTTGTTTGAACACATAGGATATCAAAATCCTCATTTGAAATCTTTAATTAACTTTTCCCCCCTCTTCAGTATCAATCACTTATTTAAACTATTCATAGCCTCAGTAAGCTTCCTGTGGTGGCTAAGAGATAAGACATTTAAGAAATAAAGAGTCAAAGTCAGTGTTGCTTTTATTTGTATTGCATTTGAATTTGACCAGAATGCTTTGGGGTTTTTTATCAAAAATTCAAGTGAACGTAGTGCTAAAGCTAATTTGGCTATATACTTCCTAGGGATTAAGAGTATGAATGTTCACATGTGGTCTCTGAATGAAAGCTTGATAAACATGCTTAGAATGAGATTTTAATGTCATATAATGCACACAAAATTTCTCTGGGTATTGGTTTAACAGAATCACATGAAATCTCTCAGGATGTTTTATTAACAGATGCAACCTTGGAATGAAATTGAGGGAATATAGGAAGTTATTGGCATGTGATTATTGGTGAATCACAGTACCTGAAAAAAAAAACCCATGTTCACGTGAATTTTGCTAACTCATGCACACTGTTTTAGCAAGTAAATACAGTGATTTAAATGATCAGTTTTGTATATATAAAACCCCTTTTTCACTGTATTATGTTGCCCAATTGCTTACTTGCTCCATATAGAGAATGGATCTATTACAATTTACAAATATGCTTTACTAGCTTATGGTGTAGAGAAGTAATTATTTCAGTTTTGAAAATTCTCAAGACCCCTTGAACAAGGTTGTAAATGTCATAGTTAGACAACTCCAAATGGCTTGACTTGGTAAATGCCTGGAAGATTACAGCAGCCAAATGGGGAAAGTTGCAAGTACAGTAGCTGACCCCAGGGTGGCTGCGAGCTATGAATGTGACACAGTCATCAGGAAGGCAAACTCAGATCTAGGATATGCTGCAAAAAGAATCCAGGAGAACATGAGAAGTACTAGTACCACTGTACTGTTCTTTGTAGGCTACAACTATGCAAACATATTAAACAAGGCCAAGACATGGGCCAATCTGTGATGCATGATCATCCATACTTTGAATTGTTAGCATGATCCTTGCATGTTTTGGGTTTAGGCTAGTTAGCACTTTCCCAGGTAGTCCCTGGGCATGGCTCAGGGGCTAATGTGGGCGGTTAAGTGCATTTACCTGTGTAGAAGTGAGCCATGGCACATCAAATAATCTCCTGATACAGGTGTAGCAGTCTCAGTGAAATTAATTCATTAATTTTACTTCAATGCTTCTGATCAGCCACAGTCAAGAAAGATGCATTCAGACAGTCTATAGAGAAAAGATACTGGGATGACCAAAGAATTTGAGAATTTGTTTTACAAAAGAGATTAGAGGAGCTTGGCTTGTTTAACTTTACAATAAGTTTTCCTAAAAATAGTACACATCAAGGAAGTAAAGAATATAATATTGGCATAAGAACAAATAAGTGATAGTTGCCATGAGTGTGATTTTCATACAAGGTGAAAATTATAAGAAGGCTTTTTCTACTCTCTGCAGGAGTGAATGCTCATTTGAAGCAAATTTCCATTGGAGTAGTGGACAAAAGGTAAACTTCAGGTTCCAAATGGTAAAATCATGGATGAGATTACAGAGTTTGATTGACACTTGCAGTAAGTGTCTGGATTAAGTTAACTGAGTGATTCCTTCCAGTTCTCAGCTCTGTGTTATTGGATATTAAAACAATTAGTCAGCATATGATTTTTTAAAGGCAAATTTTGGAGGCAAAATATAAAATAATTTTCTTCATATTTAGACTCACAACTGTCAGTTTGAATGTTGTCTGCTGTAAAATTCATAATTTCTTGTAATCATTTTTGAAATGCAGTTACAACTTCTGTAGATATGATTTTAAAATTCTGATCCAGGATAAGCTCTTTCCTTGTTTTACCAACTGCTTAGAGTTTAGTTTTTACCAAGTAAAATACACCAATAATTTCACAAATGGTAATTTCTCTGCACAACATAAAAGTATCTTTCTAAAAATCTCTTCCTTTTCGGTTCTGATTTTTTACTTACCATTGATTTTGATCTACAATGTGATCAAATATGGTGACCAGGGATTATGCATTAATGAAATGGGATTAAAAGTCATTTTTTAAATAGAAATTTTTACCATGGCCTTCTCTACCCTCAGGTTTTCAAATGCTGTCCATGACCAGGAAGGCCAATAGTTTATTTTTAAATAAATAAAGGAGATTTTCAGATAGTCTCTTTACTTTAGGGGCTTGAACCTTAGGATAAACAGTACAGCACTATGAGATGTTCAACAAAATTGTTATGGCAGGCAGCCCAGTTGTCTTGCAGTCAGATGAATTATCTATTGGTAGATCACATTTGGCCTTGGCAAATTTATTAGAACAGATGAATTTTCTGCTCAAACTCAGATCTAGGTCATGAGGTTCAAGAGAACCTCTTTGCCTTGGAGGAAACCTCAGTTGAATCTGTTTCTTACAGACCTGGTATCAGAATGGAAAGACAATTCTAGCAAAGGAATAAATGAGCACAGTTTTCAATTCAGATAAACAACGTATAGTTCTAGTCACAATTACCAAACGTGCTTATTGTTAGAAAACAGAGAGTGAATGAATCCCTTGTTTATGGAAAATTGGCACATGCAGTATATAGCTCATTACATAATTTATAGAGTTTTCTGTAGAGTCCTGGTAATTATTACTGAACTATTCATTATTGATCTCATTTGGAATGTTAATGAATTTAAGTCCAGCTTGTTGAAATGTAAAAACAACCACAAAAAAATCTATTGTTTTCAGGCAATTCTACACTCACTGAAGCCAATGGAAACGTTCCCACTAATGTCAAGAAATACTAGATCTATCTGATCCATCTGAATGTGGCTCCATAGTTGTTTTTGTGCCTGCTGAGTTACTGTTTAACTCTGTGATGTCTTTAGTAGCTTATATGTGACATGGTCTATGGCAACATCCCCAGGCCTACGTCATTGATGGGTTTCAAAGCTTAAGCAAAAAGGAACAATATGTTGAAATTTTTGGTCGCTATTAGAAGGGTCCCAGTCCAAGTGCTATGGACAATTTAACTAGGATCTGGAGAATATCTCAGTTTTCTAATCACCTAAAAAAATAAAGTCTGTAGACATTAGACTTGGTGACTTTTACATCTCAGTGAAGTGCAGCTGGAGCATGTGAGTGAAAGTACTCTGTAGTCCCCAGAAAGGGTGGTGTACTTGCATGTTTTTCTGTGAGCCTGGAAAACGTGACAACTCCAGCAGTGCAGTGAGAACTCTTTTTTTTTTTTTTTTTTATTTTTTTTATTCCAAGAGTTAGTATCGTCCTTGGGTGTATAATGAGAAAGATTTTAAGTAAGTGCTAGGAGGTGGTAAAGCACCAGGAGCTATGCAAAATATCAATAGTGTAATACCTTGCCTGGTATCATGCTTTCATTTTGTTGCTGGAAAGAAAATATGTTGAAAAAGAAACAATATGTGTTGACCTACAAAAATGGTTTGATTACTAGAAATTATATTTTACAGTAAAACCTCTATGTATTTAGCTTGTTCAGGAGGTATTTAAGAGGCAACTTAATTACAAAGTGCCTTCACAAGGGTAGGATATCTGTTAGTAGAAGACTCTTTGACCTGCACACACAGACAGTAATACTCTTGACAGATGAGAATCAAAGGTAGAGCAATTTAGACTGAGAATAATGTGTATGTTTTTAAGTCAAGAATGTACTTAACTACCAGGGCAGATTGCCAATGGACATGTAGATTTTTTCTTTCTTCATGTTGTCAAGTCAGATGGCACACGTCTAAACATGCATGCTAATTCAAGTTGCATATAGCTGGCATTGGACATGAAAATTACTGAATGAGGTTTTATGGGTTACTATACACAAAGTGACAGATCCTGTTGTGCTTTTTGCCCTTAACACTAACATTCTGAGAATAAGGGTTTTTCATAGTCTGGATGATAACATTAGTCATATTTAGATAATTTGTCATAATGATTCTCATACTCTTATAGCTTCATCATGACATAATTTCAGTTGCCAAGCAGAAAAAAAAAAGAAAGGTAAGTAACAAGAATTCTCTTCCCTTCTTCTCATTTTCTTTGTTACGCTGTGCTCAGCACTAAAGTATTCATGTGTTTTCCAGTGCAAAGAAAAACATCGTTGTCAGCCTTTGAACATCTGTTCTGAGCAATTTATTTTTATATTCTTTCTCCATCAGGTTGTTCAGTGTTTGGTATCTTGTTTTGTTAAGTAAATTTTTTTTGTTTTTTATTTTTTTTTAGTGGGAGGGGGCAGAAAAAGAAGTGTCTTAGTGAGGAGTTGTTTAGAGGGCTTTTTGATTCTCTTTTAGCATTCATGTTGCTTAACACTGGTGTTAGGAATAGTTGGAGCCCTACGTTGTACATGCTGAAGAAAATAATTATGTTTATAAAAGCCCGATTTTTTAATTCCATCATGGATTACTCTATTCCCAAGAAAGCTTGACTTTGCCACAGGATTGCCTGCACAATAAATTGTGAACAGGTATGAGTAGGATACACTAGATCAAGTGGGACATATTAAATCAAAGCAACTTTGCAGAAAAGGACCTATGGAGAAGAAGCTGAATGTAAATCAGGGGTGACCCTTGTGGAGCTGAAGGCTAACAGTGTATGGAGCTGCACTAGAAAGAGCAAGCATAGCCAGCCAGTCCCGGGATGTGATTATTCTCTGTTTTCTGTCCAGCATTTGTGAGGCTGCACCTGGAGTACTCTGTCCAGTTTGGGTCTGCCTATTACAAGAAAGATGTTGAAAGAGCAAGAGGCTGAAGAAACTGGGTTTGACCTACTCAGAGAAGAGAAGACTATGGGGAGAACCTAATTGCTGTGTTTAGCTAAACTAAGTGGGTGGTTACAGAGAAGATGGAGTTAATTTTTCGGAGAGGTTCATACAGTGAAAGGATGAGACTCAATAGTTAAAAACTACAAAAAGTGAAATACTATCTAGTAATAAGAAAGAAAAAAGTCACCATGATGGTGGTCAAAGACTCAACTAGGTAGCTCAGAAGGGTTTTGAAATCTCTGTCCTTGGAGACAGATAAAATTCGACTGGACAAGGGCTGAGCAACTGACTTAACTTTGGAGCTGGATGAGCTTTGACTTGAAGTTGCACTAGATGACAACCAGCTTAAATCATTCTACGATTTGAAATATAATGGTGTCCAAACATAATCATAAGGATTTTGTATCACAACTGGCTGAAGTCCAGGGTTGGAGTATGTGCAGAACCAGCTTAGTCTGGCTCATAAAGTGCCATTAAGATATAGTTATCAGCAAGGAGTAGGAAGTCTATTATATTAGAGCAAACTGTTAAAAAGTGATCAAATTTGGTTTTAATCATAAAACATTATGTAGACCTGTGGTGTATCCTAAGGAAAGGAAACAAGACCTTTAACTTCTTTAGGTAATCTATGGAAATGTAAGGAAAAGCCTAGGGGACATATCTGATACGTTTCCAGTGGCCTGCACTGTTGAAATGAGATGTACTGTTCTTCGGTAGCTGAATTTCTGTAAGCACTGAAACACTGTGACCATTTATATTGCACACTGAATCACTGAAGTCTAAATGATATACGACAAAAGCATGAATAACTGAGTCCAGGTCATCGCCTTCCAGGAAATACTCTTCTAGCCAGCTGGAAAGAAAGCTTTACTGGTGGATGCTGTTATGTAAGCCTTGAGCATCAGTGATGAGCTTTCATAGGTTTGAGGCCAGCGTGAGCTATCAGATCAAGTATTTTGAACTGCTATTGGCAGTATTCCTGACATAACATGTTTTTTAGAATAACATTACAATGGTTAGCTTGTTCCAGTAGTTAACCATTCTCATTTTTGTCATCTACACTTCAAATTTCAATTTGCCCAGCTTTAGCTTTACAACACTGATTCTTTTATGCCCTTTTTTGTTACTTTAAAGACCTTGATAGCATTCATAATTGTCGTCTTCTGAGGGTACTTCCTCAAGTCTTATCTCAGTCTTCTTTATTAAGTCTTTCAATAGATGAATATTTCTACAGTTTTCAAACAATTTCATAGCTCTTTTTTGAACACTCTTCAACTTTAAAATTGTTTGATTATGAATATGTGATCATATAATCTAGTAGCTGTATCTCACTACCAGTTTTGCTCCACAAAAAATCCTGCATTTGTAGGATTAAACTAGGTCCCTCACAGAAGTAAAGTTTTCCTTTTTTTCCCCAACCAAGGATCATGTCATCCATTTATGGTAATATTTTCATGGCAACTTATGTTGGATTGTTTATGTCAATTATTTTGTGTTACTGCTTGCTAGGTTAGAGCCTCTCATTCTGTAAGAGTTCTTTTCCCTGTTCCTTGGTGACAGTGAAGTCTATGAAAAGAAAAAAAAACTATGAAAGAAGTTCCCCAAAGAATTCAACTAGCTCTGACTTCAGCATCCTATCCATCTCATTCACTGCCATTCAAAAACATACGGACATTTTCAAAATCTTTTTATAACCAATTACTTCACAGTGACTTTGAGACTCTTACTGAAGAGAATTAGTGTCCTCCATATTCTGAATCCAGGTGGCTCCCTACTTAAAAACAATCCCTTTGGTGGCTATTGCTCACTGGCAACTGTGTGCTGAGTCTTGTCAATCAGTAATGTTAAATGAATAAAATGTTAATTAATTTAGCAGGTGTTACTGGTGTTGTATTGCATGATGCTAACATTTTGACAGAATGGCACGCAGTCCAAAATTGTTACAGAAGTCTAAGGGAGTGCTAATGTGATTGGATGGAATAAGGACCTCCTTAAACCAGCACTGAACAAGCTGACTTCAGAAGAAAAATAAGTATGGTACTGTACCTTGGCTAGTTAGTCTTTCAGAAAGGGAAGCTGATCAGCATGGATGTGGAGTTGTACAGATAGGTCTGTGTAACTCTGATACTGGAGTACCTTCAGATGATGCATTATCAGCTCATCTGGAATTAGGGACATGCAAGAATGTAATATCTGCACATGATCTTTATCAACCAAAATTTTAATACTGTCAAAGTTAGATAAATTGGAAAGAGCTATTTTTTTTTTCTTTATACAGCTACTTTAGTTCATTAAATCCTGAGCCAGATTTTCTAGGATTTCTGCTGAGACATAAGACTGACCAACTAACCTGTTTTTAGCTGTGTCGTTCTGTCTTACCATTTGATAATTGACATAATCTTAGCTATTTTGAGGCTTCCTGACATTTTCTGAGTGTATGAACAAATATATGTATATACAATCTTTATTGCAAATTAATATCAGTGAGCCATAAATTTCCTTAACCAGCATTTGTATGATGCTCTGATGCAAGTTCTCTAGGCCTCCTGATTCAGAAATGTTTATCCTAAGTAGATGTTTTGTAACTTCTTCCTAAGGCTTATTAATAGCCTAGAAATTGCTTCCCTGTCCTCATATGGTATGAATACAGCACTCTGCTTCTTTACAAATATAGAGACATAGTACTTATTAAAAACTGCTGTTCTTCCCATGTCATCATTGACGATTTTATAATCTTCATTTGTTAATGGGCCTTTATATAATTTATTTTGTTCCTGATCCACTTTCAATTTTTTTTTTAAACATCTTTCACTCTACTAGTCTGTATATTCCACTGTTGCCTTAAGCTACTTTTGACATTTCATAGCTCTTAGATTCTTAACTATTTCACTTTTTTCCATCAATTATACTTTCCTTAAAATTTTAAATTCTTGTCCTTGCTAGTGAATGAAGACAAGCTTTTAGGTAAGGGTGTTTCTATTCTTAACAGTGGCACTGGGAAATGCTGGAGGTTTTTATTCATTTTTTTCCTCTCAGCATCTTTCCTTCTCATCAGTTTTTTCCTTAGTTTTTTTCACATTTTTAATATAAACTAGTTTGGAGCATTATACATTTTCTTTATATATCAGTGTTCGGGGCAGTGTTTGTTCTTATTGAATATGAGGTCATGATCCCCAGTTTCTAAGCAACTGCTAGCTCCCAATACCATGGTTATTCAGCTTTATCTGGCACAATGAAGTCCAAAACTGAGTTACCTTTTCTTGCTGTAATTCCTTGTGCATTATAAAATCTTCATATATAATTCTGGGGATTCTGAAGAAGTTTCCCCACCAGCAACATGAGACCACCAATCTTCATTTCTCAAATGCAAGTCCCTGTAACAGCATGATTTATCTTCTTGCACATAATCAACAGATACATGAAACTCATCCTCATAATTTAGAGGACAGTTACAGAGAGTGGCCAGTTGTCTCTGCTGAGCTGTGTTAACTAGCACATTGATCTCTGTGTCTTCATGATCCTTGGGATTTTAGTCACCAATAAAACTCACAGATAAGAGTACATGTAATGGAGAATTCAGGTTCTTTCCTTTTTATTCATTCTATCATTATAAACCAAACTGTGACAGTTTTCATGTGACAATTGTGTGCTGCATCTCAACAAATTGCAATGATGCCAGTTATATAAAATTTCTTCATTACTGAGGATTTCTGATTCTTGAACTTCAACTCCAATACGGTATGTAAATTTTCAAAATATTTTGTTTACATTAATCAATGCTTATCTGTTCTTTATTATGGTGACTGGTCCTTGTATATTCTGTTCTATTTCAGAATTAAATATTTATGTTGTTAGTTTCCCACCAGGAAAGCAAATACTAACATTTTGTCTCACTCTCCCCTTTTCCAAACATGCACATATATAAGATACTGATTATCTAGTTCATATAATTCTCTCTCCCATTACACTTGACTCAACAATATGCAATGCCAATAGGGCACCCACCATCTAACCTTCAAAATGTTCTTTCATCTGTGTCGTTCTCTGGAAAAATCACCTGGTCTTGTAGTTCTAAAGTGTACTATACATGGTTATTTCCATGTCTTGGACAGTAATTAATATTTAAAACTTTCTGAAATTTTTCAGGGTATTTTTTTCTGGTGAGTCCTTTGCCACATTCCAAAATAATCACCATAGATATGCCATATTGCTTTCAGTTCCTTTATTTCATAGAGGTATTATTTGCAGCTGATTTACCAGAAATCTAATAATGGGTCAAAAATATCAGAAGAAAAGATGACGCTTAATTGTCTTTCACCATTTAGTCAAAAAGCTAGAGATCTCTCTCTTCTGCATCTATTACCTTGAGTTCTCTTATTGCCTACCCATTTCTTACATAGACTCTGTAATAATGACTTCCAAACACAGTTGTTGAATACACACTTGTTTCCTTACATGCTATACAGTGCTGAAAACTAGGCATCTGGGTCACGTACTCTGCTCTCCATTGTGCCCATCTTGCTTGCTTCAGTGATAGAAACATCTGAAAACATATAATGGAAGGAGATTCCTCATGATCTGCATCTTAAATCACATTTATAGCCAAGTCTTGCTTTTTGTTGAATACCACTGTGAAACACTGTGCATCTTCAGTTCTCCATTTCACAATTGGAATTAACACTTCAACAGGTAGGTCTTCATATAGGACTTCTGACAGAATGAACTGCAAATGCAGAGTGAGATGCTGGTACTCTGTTAAGTGCTGCATCCCACTTAAATCAGTGAAGCATTTTTGTTGATTTTAGGAGGAACTTGTTGAACTGGTTGGAATTTCCTTAGGGAACAAAGAAAAGTATGAACATGACTTTCTAGAAAGAATATAGTCTGTATACATTGAATTTTACAGAAGTAATCTACCTGCAGCATACTTGTTGCTACTTGCAACACAGGTCTAAAGATATCTGAATTGAGGATCCCAAACCAGTGTTAACACTGAAAGAATGTGACTTGTCACAGATAGAAATAATTTATTAAAAGGGGGAAATGGAAATCAATGGTAATGTTGCATTAAAGCACAGAAGATGGCACTGCAGACTAGATCCTTAAAATATTTTATTTCTCCTACCTTACAGTAATCACTAGTGTTAGAAAAACAGAAGAATATCCTATTATTTCTCATTTTAAGCCTCTATTCACACAGAAGTGAATACCACTGTTCCATGCTTTTTAAATATGCACTCCTGAAAAATAGCATCAGCAATTCTGAAACTTGGTGTAGATCTGGCATGAGGGTTGTGACTGCTTGTTGAAGCTGAACAGTTATAAATACTTATGAAGTAGGTACTCATTTAAATAAATAAATCTTACACAAATGTTCTTATGATGTACACTAATAATTTTTTCACTGTCCAAGTCAATCTGAAAATGACTACAGCTTATTTTAGATAGATTATTTTCTCTACAGAAGAATGAATGATGGCTTCTTTGGGAATTACAGTCTTCTTCAGCAATATTATCGATAAATATTAATCTTGAATAGGTTGTTATTAAACCAGAGAATCAAAGCAGATTCTTTAATATTATATTAAAAGTTAATTTCCTGAGGGTATAGAAGAAGAAGTTTACGCAATCACCAAATAGAAATATTATAAAATCACCACATGGAAGCAACGCCTATAATGATAAATGTAGTGCATTCATGTGGAATAGCTTGATTAAAAACACTGAAGTTCAATGAATATAAGACTTAAATCCTGTCTTTTTTGCTGGCTACTTGACTAAAAAAGTCCTTGAATAGAATACTGACAGTGATAGGTAGCACTTTTAAAAATATAAATCCACATTCTGTGGGAGGTGAGTGTATGAATGTGTATAGTCCAAAGATAGGGAAAGTTGAGGAGTGTGTTGGATCTCTTGTTTTGTTTCCCTGAACTGGTTTCCTCCTGTTCAAAAAAGCTTTAAACTCTGAAAAGTTTCATGTCCATGGTGGAAAAACAAAGATGGACAATTATGGGGAAAAGAGTAATTTTCTATTATTTAGTAGATTCCAATCCCATGTAAACCTCATGATATAGCGCATTGCAAAAATATCAGGAATTGATTAGTTTAAACAGTCCCTTATAGCCTTCCCCTCCATCAATATGACTTGTGCTCCTTTGGCTGAGCAGAGAAGGTTTTTCATGTTCCTCCCACGGCCTGAGCCACAACACTTCCATGTACTGTTTCTCCCTGACCTGCACTCCTGTGCCTTCCTCCACTCTGCACAGCTGGCATCCACAGCCTGTAGTTTGCCACAGGAAGTTTATTATTTGTGCCAGCTCTTTGACATGGCCCCACTGATTTCACTGTTTAACAGCGTGGGTAGTAGTCACACCACTTTAAGCTCGCCTCCTTGTTCATAATTCATTAACGTTTTTTGTCCTGAAGATCACAGGTCTCACTTTCATAACTGAAAGATGGATGCCACAAGCATTGCCAGGTAAATGGAAAGCAGATCTACTCTCAAAATTTTCTCTGAAAGGGGAGGTGAAGAGGCTGAGAACCTAAAGAGTGATCTGGAGCATTTCCAATGGGATAATAAAACCCAAGAGAAAACAAGTGCACAAAAGTTGTATGAGTACTTGACACTCTCCTTTTTCCATTATTGAAAGTCTGCTCATTTTCTGCATGAGGTGGTGTATTTATTGCTAACTATCTGTCAGACTGCAGCATAAAAATATCAGCCATAATCACATTCATGCTACCAGCCTTGACATTAAAGTTAATCTGAAAAACACTCATTTTCCTATACTACCTTATGTAACCAGAACTTAGATGCAGTGATGGTTCACTGTCAGGTTTTGTTCTACTGTGTTTCAATGCAGAGTGTTACTTGACAGCTGTGAAAATGTTGGCTTGCCCTTTGTCTTACAAAGGGAAGTATTAGAAGAGCCTGACATTTGTCAAATGAAACTCTTATCAGTATGACCTATTTTTAGGTACCCTTTAAAACCTTATGATAAAAACCTGAACACTAACAATCCGTCTATTTCAAGAGAGGGCATTTAGGAATGGGTTATTAGAAAAGACAGACGCAGGGCCAGAGAGATTCTGGCAGTACATTCTGATATGTTGTAAGCTTAAGGGTCTATAAAACGGTTTAGTTTTTAGGACCCGCTTTAGGAAACCAAACCGGTGCTGTGTAGCAGGTTGTGGGGTTGTGAGAGTGCTGTGTTATTGTGTTACTGTGGGGAAAATCTTACCCCACATTTCAGTTTAGGTAAGTTTCTTGCTGAAATTATATTTACCTTCAATAGAAATCTTTCATTATTTTAAGTATTCAACTATTTGCCTGTAGAGAGACAGCTCCTAGGTTTTGTGATGCTTGGGCAAGGCAGACATCCAGCAGTGTTTCATAGAATATCTGTGAGGGGAAGGTTCCTATCAATTATTACAGTAATTCTATTAGGATATTATTATAGAGATATATAGAATAGTTAAGCAAATGACGTTCTGGGAAATAAGTAGTGCTGGATTTACAATACTGTCCTTTTTTGTTACCTGTGATCAAGGCACCTTGTAAATAGGATGGAGAGAGGAAAGAGTGTTTATTTTGTCAAAAAGAAAGGGTTGTAGGGAGCAACTTGCTAGGAGAAACCTCAGGTTTAGTACTAGTACCAGTACTCAGAATGTTAGATAAATGTACATACACTTGGGAAAGTTTGTCCTGTGGCAGAGTGAAAACCTCTACACTTTTTCACTAGCATTTGATAGCTTCATGATAGTCATATGAAGAAGGAGGAGGCATGTTGTAAAGCAGAGGACTATGCATTTGAGCTTGGGCCCTCATCTGCAGCTGAAGCCAATGCAGTCTTACCCCCTATGCTGTTCAGATATCCCAAGCCATGTCAAATTGTGATCAGAGAACAGTGATCAGTTAGATAAAGGAAACTAAGTATATGGCATGGTTGATGGTGGTCCCGGAGTCAGAGAGATATGACTTTTTACACTGCAAATATCTGAGATGCACACCAATTGCAGGGTAGCAGGGCATAGAAGCTAAATTCTGGAATCAAATGAAGCTCACATGCAGAGCATGTATAAATTGGGGGCAGATCAGAATTTGCCTCTGACAGGAGATGGGGGTTCTCTCCTGGTTTTAACTCCTCTTAAAGGAATGCCCCTCCTCATAAAAATCTGCTACTTTGATTGAAAGAGGCTGCATAAAGCCAGTTGACCACCACCATAGAATTTACAGATAAACCCATGGATTATAAAGTATGATATATGTGACTACAAGAATTAATAGATTGTCCATAAATTGAAGAAAAGACTGAAGTAGTCTCACATTTGCAATGAGTATGATTTGTGATTGTGTCCATTCACTAGCTACAAGACAGGGACAGATGGCAACAAACTTCCAAAATATCTAGGTACACATTTCCATCCTGACAGGTACATTTTTCAGGGATAGATCACAGGTAACAAGTCCATAATGACATGGCTCAGTTTCTCATATATTTAGGCAAGAATCATCTCTTATGTCAAACCTGATAAAATAGTTTCCTAGGGAGGAATAAAGTCATGGGGGAGTTGATGGAATTTTGGAGGAAGTATATAGGAAGGTAATAAATGGAGACATTTGACTCCACCTGGCTAAGGATTGCCCAGATGGAGGGTTAAGGTTGGTGTTA
>NW_010323844.1:0-15035 GCF_000700745.2 Antrostomus carolinensis | reverse complement strand
GGTGGGAGTGAGAAGAAGCCTTAAAGGAAGGTCTAGGTTGCAAAAAAGAATTCTCCCTGGAGAAGACTGTCACCTGGGCCACTGACAGGGACCTGTGGTAAAGGCCTAGCCCATGGCTTAAGTTTAGCGTTAGGATTAGGAGGCAGGCAAAGCCTAGGACCCCAGCTGGAGTGAGGGTGGAAAGAACTTCCAAAGGAAGGTGCAGGCTGCAGATCTCACAGTATGTCTCGTCTCCTTTGAGTTGCCTAGCTTCACCATACTCACCCTGGAAGCAGCAGTCATTTTCTCCTCTCTTTTGTCCCTCTTCCGGGAGCTATTCTTATTCATACTCTGTCTCTTGGGCTGCCAGAGTGTAAGATATGGGTTGGTGGTTGCTGATGCTCACTATAGCAGTTCACAATCCCACTGTCATCCCCTGGATAGTCCAACCCATCCTTTTGCAATGACAGCAAGAAGGGAGAGCACCAGGGAGGAAGAAAGCTAGAACATCCTGTCTTCCTCTCTTCTATTAGACAGCTTCTACTTAGCTGTCTAATTGGTCTGTGCCTTGAGACAGCTCCCTTCTAATCAACAGTTCAGACTGAAAATTAAAATGTAGAAATAGCTGGGCTTTCTTCAGACCAGCTAGCTCAGATATTGGAAGAAGTCTGACCACGGCAGTAAGGAGTCCCTGTGGGCTAATTTTTTTCTGTCTCAGATACCAGCTGTGTCTGAAAGACTCAGTAAGCAAATCAGCCTTTTTCTATATGTACCCACTTCTGGTTGTTCAAGCAGTGACCCATACTTATCTGTGATCATACTTATACCAGGTCTGTTTGCAATCTTAATTTAAAACACAAATTTATCAACAGATTATGTCAGCTGAAAGTTCAAATTCATATTTGATCACAATTAATTCACAAAGTAGATGTGTCACCTCTTGTAGTTCTGATATGATATGGTTTATGTCATCAATATATATCTGAGATTAATGAGTTAAATCAGAATACAGAAAAGTCATTCGTCACCCCAGCTGGCACTTTAATCAGCTGGAAAACTGACTAAGAGCATTTCTAGCATACGGAGGCTTTATTAGAATGATTGCCAAAGTATGGCCTGATGTTACAGAGCTCTAAATAAAACTTTTTTATTCAGCCAGGTAATCGATTTAGTTTCCTGTGTGGATGCAGAAGGTACATATTCCACTACAGACAAGTTGGATGCAATAACATAGGATCACTACCAATAAATATGTTGCAGTTGAAATAATTTTTTGTTCTCTTAACATAAAATACAAAATCTGTAACAACTCTGGGTTTGTTGCTGTCAGCCTTCCAAAAAAGCAGCTACTGAAAATTGCAACAGAAGATTGCTTCAAAAAGTTTTAAGTTACTATCAGGTTGACTAAACAGTAAATGATATTCCTGAAAATGTTACTGGTGATGTCCCACATTATCTAGGATACTTGATTTTTGTTCATTCTCCATATGGAAGAATTATAGTTCCTTCAGCTACGTCAGCTGGTTACATTAGGCTTACCTTGCAGGTGTATAAGGCTGAAGAAGAACAAGGAGTCCTGTCTCAAAACAGGGGGAGATGGTATCAGGCCATCTAGATATTTCCTACTTCCCTTTCAGGACTGTCTGACTGGTAGGACTGCTGGGTTCTCAGAGACTAGGGGGATAGCTGATTTTAAATGACAACGTTATAGTGATAGCAATATTGCAAAACTCCATCAGTACCTCAAGAAAAGTCTAGCTCAAAAGTTTATCTGTCTGCTGAACTATTTCCCATTTAAAAATAAGAAAAAACAATGCTACATTGGGAACTTTTGAAAAGCAGGGCTATTTTTATAAAAATTCTCAATTAATAGAAAAAATAAAAACTTATTTTTAATTAGAGGTCCTGCCAGTACCAGAATAACTCTGAAGTGGAATCTGAATATCCTATTCCAAGTGCTAATATTGCAGCTATATGGACCTTCTCAGCTTCCAAGGCTGTAGTTCAGGGAGTTATGGTCTCATTCACAATAATGTTATACCTTCCAAAAATGATTTGGTTTTCTTTTTTGCAGAGTATTTGGATTACATTGTTAGTATTTTAAGCCAGGGCCTGTTTCTAGATTCATTTAACTAAAGCAAGAGTAGGGTATGTAGATAAAAATTAACAGAAATAACATGTGGTTGGATAGCCATTTTGACAGCTGGGGTGAAAACAAAAACACTAATCACAAGAAATCATAATAAGGATGGGCTGCTATTTTTCTCCTTTCTATGCACTGGCTTCATAGATCCTCCAGGAAAATGCTGTGGAGTTTAAAATGACAAATGGACAGGACTGCAGTACAATTTTGTACTTTACCCAAAAGACAGTATTGTCTGCAGCACAAAGCACTGACTGTCTTGCAAGAGAGATTGACTGTGTATTGCCTGCAGAAAGAATGTTGTACACTTAATCACTGGCAGCAGTTCCTATTGCTTCTAAATGTTCCTGAGCATCTTTCCAGAGCTACCTCTGCTCTGTCTGACCAGGTAACGGGGCACTATGGTATATGAACCATTAGTGATTTATGAGCCATTTCAAGTTAGGATGACCCAGGCTGTTGGAGAGTGCTGCTGCTACTGTTGGTATTAGAACCAGTTGCCACTGCTAACAGTGGTTTCATTCAGCCAAATAAAAGCCTGGGAACTCCTGAACTGCATTCTACTCTGAGGTGAGAGGAGATGAGCATTCCACAGTACTTAATGATGTTCAGTCATTTTCATTTACACTGTGTTGCATTGTGATGCCTGGCTTTGGACAGTGTTATGACATGGGTTAGTTAAACTGCCTTTATGTCTCCTACATCAAATTCTGGCCTGAGGCTGACATATGTATGTCAGTCAATTTACATAGCCTATATGTAATTAAACTACATGTACACGTACTACAAGTCCATATAGTCGAACCAGCCTTTAGAGAATAAAGATTTCATATCCTTTCTGTATAACTTGTTCCAGTGCTAATCTGTCGTTATGGTCAGTTTATCCCATATCTCATTTATTAAATATTAACCCATTTGGATTATAGCCAATTCTGGTGGGAATACAGTCCACCATCTTTAAAACAGCTTTATGCATGTTGGAAGACTTTACACCTTCTGAAGCCTCAGGGTGCTATTTAATTTTAGCAAAAACCTCTGATTCAGGTGTTCTTACCTGTGACTAGCTGTTCCTACCTGTCTGTTCAGTGCTGACATACTGTTTGTATGGCTGTGCTGTGAACCAGGATAGGAGCTGACAGAACTTAAAAGAAAAATAAGAAAGAAACCCAAACCCAAAACTTCCCACAAAGAATTAAACCAATAGGGAAGGTACAGGTGGGAGGAAACAAATAATTTGACCCAGGAAAACTAGAATTTTTGCCAACAAAAAGGCATATAGACAAATGGTACACAGTATATTTTCTAGACTAAATGAATTTTTCAGGCTTTCCTCTTTCTTTTCTCTGGGTATAACTTTTTATAGCTCTCGTAATGTGGGAAGTTCAAATGATGACACAGTTCTCTAGATACGGTTCCGCGGATGATGCATAGAGATGTTTTCCTCCTGTTTCTAAGGTATTGCATGCCAGTCAATACATCCAAGAATACCTTAATTATTGTAACAACACCAGCTGGTTGACTTAGTACTAAGTTTGTAAAATGCAGATTCTTGTCCACAGTCTTCTGTCTGTACTGCTGTTTTTCACTTACTGTTTGGGCATTTCTCTCCCCTAAGAAAACATTTTGCACTTTAATTTAATTTTATTCAATGCTTTTCAAGCATTCCTCAATTTGTCTAAATATAATTATAACCCTCTTCTCCAGAGTGTTCACAACCCATCCAAACCTATGTCATATGCAATTTAGTATTGGTGCCGGGTGAGAAGCTTTAAGTCAGTATTTCCCCCCAGCTTTCTTCAGAAGTGAAGCACTAGCAGGCATGATTTGATTCTGTAGAGCATTTCAGTTCTGACAGGGAACTGATGGCTCCATTGAAACTTTTCCGACAAGTTTCCCATATGAGTCACATACCTCCAAATGCAGAGCTCTTGCAGAAGACAATGCTGCCTCTTCCTTGCTCCCTTGGATGTGCACAGAGTCTGTTGCTGTTCTGTGAGCTCATTGGTTGACTTTTAAAAGTCTGTAATTACCTCCACCAAGAATGGTATTAACTTTAGAAAACCTCCTTCAGCCTATCCTTCGTCTGCTGCCAGCTGCTATAGATCTGTCTGTCCCACGGAATTAAATTAGCACATCCAAAAGCAATGTCTGTGAAGTGACTGACAAAAATTCTGCCATTGCTAGTAAGGGAAATAGGAAAAGAAATAAGAGCAGTCTTCAGTGACTGTATTTGCGAGACACAGAGACTGTACCAGATCCTCAGCTGCTATATACTGTTATTACTCACTGAATATATAAAAATAATTGAGCTATGCGAATGTTAAATCAGTTGAGAGCCTGGTCTGGAACACAATTAAATATATCAAGGCTAAAGTAATTGGTCCACCACAAAGCATTAATATAATGTTTTACTTTAACTGTGGGCTGCTCAAATGCACCAAACAAATATAACTGTGTTCTTATTTAACCCTCATATCTCTGTCATTTACATAACTCTTCTGTCAGACATTGTTAGGCAATAAAGGCAGCTGGGTTCAATTTCTGGGGCTACCTGCAAAAAGTCCAACCAAAAAACAACCACTTTAAAATTTTAGTTGACACTAGTTTTAGCATCCACCTTCAGTCTTGGCAAACTCTCTTACACTGCCTGTGCGTTAGCGGTACATTTGCAATTACAAGCAAAGATTTTAAACAGCGGGATTCAATCAAGGATAAATTTTATTGTGCAGAAAAGGAAAACAGTAAAATACTAGCTTTAGAAACTTGAGATGAAGAGGCATGATCACTGAGGATGTACTGTCAGTAGCACTGGATCCTCAGTGGAGGTAGTTAGGCTCTGCAAGATAATTACAACGTGAGTTAATTGTCCTTGCAGTGTGGAGGTGGTGAGCTGAGCAGACCATTCTCTCATTCCTAAGGCATGGAGAGTTTGGGAAGGCTCTGCTGCCCAACACAGTGCTGCTTCATTTATGAATAAGAAATAAAGTGGGTTTGAGTCCAGGCTGCTGACACCAAAGGCACTCATCTGTTTCAGGGTTACTGACTGGTAGACCCCCCTCATCTGCAGCCCAGACCACTAGAACATAATTTCTGAGCTTTCCCGTAGAGACATAGCTGGGAGCATCTCTGCAGCACTCTTGCAGAGGTATGCCTTGCTAAATGTGTGTGGCTCTCAGGAAAAGCACCAGCTGGACCTTAAACTGCAAAACTCCAGCCCAAATCGGTACTGACTCCATGCACTGTGGATCTGTTTCCTTTCTTCATATCTTTGGACATGCAGATACAAAAGTCACATTCACTCAGCTTTAAAAAAAAAGGAAGGTTTAGTTTATTTTTTTTGTAAAATGTCACATATCAAGTCATAACTGATAGGTAAATGAGACCCAGTCTCTGCCATGAAAATCTCTTGATCCTGAAATATGTGCCTCCTCAAAGGGCCCCCATCTGGAGTTTCTGGGGCTCTGAGGAGCTTACCATTTTATAGTAAAAATAATTTGATTTTCCTAGAGGGTTAACTTTGGAAAACAACCAGCTGCTTGGCATGCAAAGGTTGACTTAAGTGGATCTAACCAGAGATTCCCCAGCTGTAGGGGAGACATGCAGAGCGGTTAGGAAATTAGTAGCAAGCTGTCTGTTTTGGATGCAGGGACCCTGAAGGAATTTGATTGCAACCCTCAGAGAAAGGAGAGGCAAGAGCTTCTCTGAGCCTAGAGTAAGCTGCAGGGGTTACAGTGGGGATTTCTGAGTAAGGAAACTGCTGGCTGCCATGCAAGACTGTGTGCAAATAAGACGACTTAAGCAGAGAATATATTTATCTGTGCTCACCAGCTTCTTATTCCAAGAGATCCTGAATTTTGGCTAGGGGGAATAATATTATGAGTTGCATTTCTTTAAAGGTTATTATAAACAATTGTTTTGTGGGGATGGAAGATGTTGTGAAAGAGGGTTAGGTGGCTGTTTAACATTGCATGTACAATTTTCAGCTTATTTCAGATGCGCTGCTTTTTTATTGTAAGATTAGGTGAGAATGAAAAACCACATCAGATTTTCATGTAACAAGATATTTTAAGTATGAGAAAAGGGGTGAATCCCTTCTAAGCTGATCAAATAATAACTTTTGTGGCAGATGAGCCAGAGCAGAAGATTTAGAAAGCAATGACTTGTATCACATCCCATTTTCAATCTCCTTTCTCACGTGCTGCAAGGAAGCATTACAGATATTAGAAGAAAAGTAACAACAATCATTTGTTCAATAGCGGAAGCCTGTTTAGATCCTACTTGGATAATTCTTTATCTTTTCTTTCTGTTGGTATGCCTATGATGTAATGCTACTCCTCCCGCTCTAAATACTTTATTTTGATCACTGTGGAAAGATCACTGTGGTGAGGGCAACCATCTCTTCTACCTCATGTATTCTTGGTCACCTGCAACAGTCTGTCTGGCTTGTATCATTAATGAAATCTCACTGTTAGAAAATGAGGAAAAATTGACTGCAATAGAAATTTTCAAAATACTCTCAGAAGGAAAGTTTCAGCTCTTGTGCTTTGTTGTTCTGGTCTGGAATTCATTGAAAGCAAAAAGATAGAGGCCAAAGCACAGAAATGAGAGCACATGAAACCTTCCAGCGGAGCAGGCGTGTGAGGCAGGGGGAGAGCTGCGCTGCTGGCACTGACACGCAGCAAGAACCTTCAACAGTCAGTCATGTCCTGTATGAAATCCAATAACCTGCTGGGTTAGACTGCTCAATATTTATGCAGTTGAATTATACTTGCTGTTCCTTTGGCAATTCACAGGTTTGAGATAAAGTGAGTACATAGGATCATGGTTCAAAACATTTCTGTGGCTTTAGAGTAAACTTCTGGCATGACACTTTTTATATTCTAAGAGTTTTCTGTAATTCAATAGTATATATATTTGTTTTCCATATCTCCTAATGTTGAAAAGCCTGCTTTTATCCAGATGGTCAAGGAAGCAATAGGTGAGAAGAAGCACTATATTTTATTGGGTTGCTTCATTTGCCTGGCAAAAATTAGACAAGCTTTCAGGCACACAATTTCTTTTTCAAGCCAGTATTTATGTATGTGTACATGTACATGTATATGTATGTGTATGTGTATACGTAGTTCTTTGTAAGATTCTCAGTTTACTGACAAATGACCCTCTCCTGTTTGTGTGCTTGAAATATGTACATATTTTAAGAACAGTGCTCTGCTGCATCTCTGCTTCATGCTTTGCTGAAGGAATAGGTTTGCATTTTCTCATAAGCAACCTCAACTTAGTTGGTTATTTCATTATCTAAAAAGTAGGCTGGACAGGTTTATGATTATTGAAGAAAAAAATGCCTTTGGTAAATGAATCAATATATGCCTGACTGGAAATTCTTCAGTGGAACAGGTGTCCTTGGGAAATTATTATTTGAGGAAATCAATTTATTTTATCCCCAGCAATATGAATTTTGCTGACATGTCATGCACAAAGAACCGTGTTTCCCAGTATTTCTTATGACAAGTGATCTAAAAACTCTTCTAAAACCATGTGCTTGAGATAGTATTTTTCATTGTATGAGAGTTATTTTTACAATATTTCATTTCCTTGCCACTTGTATATAACATGCCATTTAACAGTGCAATAGCTACAATGTTTCTTTTCTGTTTTACATAAAAAATGTTAAAGACAGTTAAACTTACTCTGCAGACTGGAGACACCATAATACTTTTGTATGACGTCATAGTAAGCACTACTGTCTTTCATGAAATACAAAAAAAGTAACAATCAGAAAAACATCAAAAGTAAAATAGCAATTTTAAATCCAACATTATTATTTTCATTTTCTACTAAGCATGTACTGAAATATTTTCAAACTTGCAGTTTGCTACAAAAGAAAATATTTTGTTCTGCTAGAATAAAATTTTTTGTCCTAAAAATAAAAATTTAACTGCAAAAATATTCTGTAAGATAAACATTTATAATTTTTTTCCATCTGTACTTCACAATACTGATGACCTTGGAAAAGTTGGACAACTTAACAAGAAACCAACACCATTAATAGAATTGCTTTTTAATAATCAGTACCTTGAGTAAAAAAATAAAGATTTCAAATAATTTAAATTTTTAAATTTAAAAAGCTGAAAGCTGAAAGCTGAAAACAACATTTCATCTGTCTATTGCAAATTTTTCATTACCAAAGCCCTGATTTTTCTTCTTACCTCATATTTTTTCCTGGCACTTGAAAACTATAGTCTTCTATAAGGGAAGGCTCACTCTGATGTGAAGGAGAGTGGTCAGGTTTGGGGAACACACCACTGCAAGGCACTGGGGATCAGAAAAGGCCGTGCTCTGCTACTGGCTTACAGCTTCACAGCTTTGTTAGGAAAATTTCTGTTTATTTTACCTGGGACACTGGGGAGAGCCATTCCATTAATAAGGTCCTGACCCACTCTAGTGAAGATAGTCTAGCATTTTTACTGCTTCCTTTTAACCCAGTTTTGGTAAGGAAATTTTCAACTTTTCGGAGACTAAAATTTTTCAAGTCTGAATGATGTTTATGTACTTTGCTTACTGCACATGAGATTTAAAATTTCTGCCTTTGTGAACAGAGACTTTTACCAGGATAATGATAACAGTGGTATTTCTTGTCTTTATATCACAGTTTGAAATGCTATTCTGTGGGAACCTGTGCATACAAGTCAAGGGATTTCCTATGGGACACTGAAGGATACCTGTTTATCACAAAGCATTTTTAAATATGGTAAAGGAGCTGAGTGAAGCAATTTGGATATTCATTTCCAGCAAAACATGAAGACCAGCCACCGGCCCTGTTTTCATTGCTGTGTGCTTATGCCACTCAGAAGCCATCAGATGTAATACTGATGGAAAACAGAGCAAAAGAGGTGGTGGGAATCCCAACCAAAGTCTCTCAGGAGCTGCTGGAGAAGGAGGAGGAAATAGAGGTGTTGTGTTCCTCTGACTTCTTGCATATTGCCTTGGGTCTGCCCTGACAGTGAAAGTCACTCTAACAAATAAACTAGAAGTATGTGTGCAAAGCCATCGTCCATTTCTGAACCTACCTTGAACCATGTGGGATACTTAAATCGATAAACAATGGGGTAGGAAAAGAGACTTGGAGAAGAGGGAAAGTCTAATTATAAAAAAAAAGTAATGCAGTATAAACTGGTATGTTATCTACAGGCTACTCATTTGTGCCAGCCAATTTTTTAACAAATAACACATGCTTCCCTTTAGCAAGTAGGAAAACATGTCTTTAATTGAATTATACTCAGAGGATGTAAGAAAAAAAGAGGAGCGAGGTGGGGGAGGAACACGGCTTTGGGTTACAGGGGAAATATATTCAGAAACGAAGTTTTATAGATTTCCCCCACACACTCTGGAACAGTCTGAGACATTTGGGAACCTCTAATGCTACTGCGCTCTCACATCTGTATCATAAACAGTTACTAAACACCTTATTGCCCCTAATATTGCATTATCATAGGCAGGCGCCTGTGCTCTCTGTATGAAAGCATCAACTCTGGCTACACAGCTGTTACTCTGGGTTGGATCTGGGCTGTAAAAAAGGCATGTGGCAATCCACATTTGTGGATTAAGGCTTTGCAAACCCATTAAGACACTCCCAGTAGCCTATGGTATGGACAAACAGGCTGTCACCCCTTATAATGGCTGGAAATGAGAACTGTTGACTTTTAAATAGTTTTTAATTAAATATTGTTTATTTGGACTGCTCCTGCTTCTATGTCACTTCTTAGTGGACACATTCCAGAGGCAAGTTTTGCCTTGAAGATTTGTATTTGATGTAAAATAAAAGTGTACATCTCATCCCCATTAGAAGCATTTTTTTCCTATTTTATTTCATGTGTCTTTTTCATCACTACTACATTTTTAAAATGGTATATATTTCCCAATTTCAAAACAAAACCAAAATCAAACCTCCAAAATTTTATGTCACTATTTTATGAGGAAATCCATTCTCTTCTGTGATAAAACTGTACACGGAAATGCCATCATCATTGAAGAGATGCTTTTCTGTCTATATTATTTTTGTTAATGATTCTGTAGAGGGCACCATTAATATACCAAGAAACTCTGATAGGAGAGTAAAAACTCAGCTGACTTGGAAAAAATCACTATGCCCTATCATTTGAATCAATCTGTAACTATGCGTAGAAAATAAACCTAAGGATACACAGAAGTATATGGAATAATATAAGTTAAGATTTTAAATAGTTCAAAAGCATTCTGAAATTCATTTTAGTGTGACAAATATGTTTGTGTGGGAAAAAGGAGGTTAGCTGGGTAGGAAACAAACAAACAGGAAGAGTCAAAGAAAAAAGGAAGCAGAGGCAGCAGAGCAGGATCAGAGTCAGGAAGGCAGATGCAGCCGTGGCCAGAGTGAGTATATTGAGGAAGAGGCAGCAAGTAGCCAGCTGGCTCAGGGAGAAGAGTATCCAGAAGAAATTATAGAGTACCTTTGAATTGAAAGAATTGAAACTTTACCTTCAAAGTTTCTATCTCTGCTGTTGTACCATCACTTTTGTCAAAAACTTCATCAAGATTCATGTGTTAATAGCAAGCGTAACTTTTCCACATTTATCTGGTTTTGTTAAGTTTAAAAAAAAAAAAAAAGGAAGAGATTTTATTAGCTGCATTTATTTATGAGGTGTGAGCTTTCTTAATGGACAGAGTGGGAGATGGGACTATTACAACATTCAGCCAATACAGAATCTTTTTCCTCATAGTAATAGTAATTATTGTTAAGAAAAGCCAGACTCTAAGGGCAGTTTTTAGTTGTATTGTGACATAATAGCTGTATAAAATATGAAGAAATGAAATGGCAAAGCTACCACCTTGCTATATAAACTGGTTTAAATTTTCTGGTTCCATGCCATAGATTGTTTGCAATCAGAAACCTACTCATTTTTGTGTGTTTCAGAAACCTGAGACAGATACACTCAAAGTTATTTTACAAAAGTGCAATAGACATATCAAACATGTGACAGGATATATAAAATGTATTTTTTCACCTGGAAAGGATTTAAAATGGATTTTTAATTTAATTTCTAGAAATTAAGAAAAAAATGTGGCTTTTGTGAACACAAGATATTTCACTTTACAGAGTACCTCTTATTCTACTTTGACTTATTTCTAAGCAGTCAATAATTTAATATGTGGTGAACCTGATTTCATTTATGTTGATGATAATTGAATTTCAGGAAAGCCTTGCAAATATATACATACTTTTTTTTTTTTTTTTTCTAAATGGATATGTGGTTCCCTTTTCTTAAGATTGGAATTTTTATTGCGTCAGACCAATAATACTCATGTGAAAGTTCCATTGTTATGGTTATGGTTACAGTAAAGTTTAGCTTTTATAAGTATAAACATCATAGTAGTGAGTGGAACAAAGTCCGAAGAGAATAGAAGAGCATCTTAATCTTTTGACACTGTAGTGAAAATAGCTGTGCTGCTGGTGGAAACTCCAGCACTGACAACAGCTGCCAATACATGCTTTCCTTGTCTTTGCATAAATCCTTGCTGTTTGTGTGATTCTTGCACTTTCTACTTGTTATAAATTCTAAAAGGCCAAAGATACATTTACTACTGCTCTAATGCAAGTCAGTATCAAAACTCTTTTTGTTTTAAATGGTCCAATAATGTCTTAGAATTTTATTGTGCAACTATCTGATTTCAGCTTGCAGAGGTTCATGTGAATCATTTTAACAGGCTTGAGTGGGTTTACAGCCCATCATTTTGATTTGAATAAACCTCAAACCCCAATGGGAATTTAATCTCAAATCTTAAAAACTGGATCAAGACTATGCATAATCCATTGTAAACTATATGTCAGTCTACTTTCCCTGCAAACCTCCCTAGCATTGTGAGAGGATTTGGAAAGCTCAGGAAACCTTGAGAAGAATCCAGTTTCTTGGCTTGTTACCAAACCTCAAACCTTATAAATTGATTTTCTTTTCCTTGCAAAGGTTTTGCAGAGTTCTCATCGCCTTGCAGTTGTGTTCAAGTTAATTCTTTACTTTTCTGTGCATGTCTTCTGTGCTGCATCTGAAGTGAGAAAAAACCTTCCTGCAGTTAGCAGAAAAGTACCTCTGTCATCCTTAGATAACTTGCCTAGACTAGTCTCCACAAATAGAACAGACTGTGAAGCAAATTTTTCAATGTCTAATGTGTATATATATATATATATCTCACTATATATATATATCTATCTCACGATAAAGTTGCTTTCTTTTAATTTTTATATCTTACCTTTATATCTTCAGATATCATTTCTGGTGACTAAAAGTTCCTTCAAGGTAGATGATATCTTTGTGTTCATGTAGTCCAAAACACAGCTGGACCATGATGCTGTGTGGGGCCTCTGGGCACCTCTGCAATGTAAATAAAGGGCAGTAATAATAATAGCCTCTAGTACAATTTATGTGTGCTATAGCTATAGGGTAAACCTTTCATAAACAAAGTTTCTTGGTGCCAGACAAGTTTTTGTTGGTCAGGAGTCCTGCTCTGACTCTAACAGCTCACAATTGCACGAACAGTTCCTCATGCCAACTACCCCCCTTTTGGGGTTGTAAATTCTCCTCTTTGAACCTTATAAATCCATTGACCTCTATAACTTGGCACTTTGTATCAGAATAAACAACCCACCTGCTAATGAATTTATTGAAATAAAGCATACGTTTTGCTGACATGACCCCACATTTTTCCAAATGCTGACTTTTAGAAATCTTTAGGGAAAGTCATCTGCTTAAAAAAGTGGTTTTCTAAACTAGTTCCTTGGCTTTATTTAAACATTTAAAAATATATGTTGAAGTACAGTATGAAATAGTGCCAAAAAAGTGAAAAATAGTGGATATTCTTCTTAAATGTTCATCTGTAACTACATCTCTCTAAACAAAATTTATGTTTCGTGAGAGTTTTTTCAGGGAGGAATGCATTATATTTTAAAAATAAATTAATGACCTTCAGTAAATGTAGAAATGGCTGGCAACTCTGCTTTGTGTATAGTAATAAAAATGGTTTATTGGACTAGCGTAGTTAAATGCAGGAGCCAAATTATACTCAGGCTCAACTTCATATCTTGTGTTACTCTGGGGCCATCATTTGCTGACCTGGATTCCTCCCCTTCTCCAATCCCACTTCTTTTTCTGCCTGAAAGCAAAGCTTAGGCAAACTAAAGTAAATATCTTTTCTTTCATTTAGCTACATTTATTTTCCACTGGCTCCTTTAAAGCAGCACTACTAATGTCCCCAGAGCTCCCAAACCCATTTATTTTCTATCTACTACCTGCTGACCTGAAGCAGAAGCTAATTCACCCCAGAAGGCTTAACTCCCATCATCTACAATATCAGGGGCATATCAGATCCACTGTATGTGGTTGAGGATCAATAGGCTCAGAAGGTATAGAAAGGACATGACTTCAGGAAAACAGGGTTTGGAGGCTGATCATGAAGAATCCAGAGGGACCTGGTATCTGCATTTGTCAGGGGAGCTTGTTTTGGAATAAAAAGGGATATTCCACAAGGAAAAAGGGAAAGCCAAGCCTATTGTAAAAAATGAGCTTCAGACTAACAGTTTTCTCTTTTGACGTACAGCTCTATTAAGAAGTAGATTGCATGGTCAAGTTAGAGAAAGATTTTCAGGGTTCTGAAAGACTGAAATCCTAATTTTGAAAGCGTGCCTTAGCATCTAGAAGTTTCTTTTCCTTTCCAGCAGTTAGCTGACTGCCTGGGTCCCCTAAGCCTTACGTGTGACTGTACAGTGAAATTCTACCAAAATATCCATATTTTTAGAGCGTGGACACTAGCATGGACTTTTTGCACCTAAGTTTAGGCACTTAAATGAGGCATCTAAGCCAGGAAAATAAATACCTTGGACACCTCAGTGTCAAAGGAGGGTTGTACATTCTTTGCATGTGCGCACCTATCTTTTTATATTTCACAAGTTAAGTAACTACATGATTAGAACAATGCTTAAAGGTAGAAGGGTCAAATCCAGCTCAAGAACTGGGCAATGGTAATGAAGAGGAAGTCTTAGGAATGACACCCCACACTGCAAACTCACTTCCATCTATATGATATTCCTTCTCTTGCTTTTAAATTCATTCTAGCAAGAAAGCAAAAGTATTTTTCTAAATATTATCAAAATTGTCAAAAATCACCTTAAAAATTTAGTGGAAAAGGGAATTGTCTATGTTACTGAAGAGGAGTATTGGGAAAAAAAATGATATTTCATTTGCCAACTAGAAAGTGTTAGCAAGAATGTGGCAATGATTTTTTTTTTTTTCCGTAAATGTTTCATTTATCACTCACTCATGCACACACGCAGATCTACCCCCTAACTTTTGGATTCCTCTTAATCAAAAAATGAAAAACTTTTTGTCAAGCTTTTGATCTTTAATTCTTACCACATAAAAAGCTACTTCTCTCGGGACAAAAAAAAAAACCAAAAACCAACAAAAAAAAACCAACCAAAAAAACCATCTTGATTAAAAGGTTTTGGCCAGCCAAAGTGTTGTCCAATTGAAAGTTGTATTCAAGCTTTAATAAATTATGAAAAAGAAATAGATATTCTTAGAGATAAGAGATGTCAAACTCATGCTCTGAGTAAAAAGGATTGGCAATGTGACAGTTTTGGAAAACTCTTATTGCCACTGTCTTCTGCTCTGACCTGGAAGACATTTAACATTATGACTGTTACCAGGGGTGTGAGACTGACAGGCACAGAACCCTAAATCCATGTAAAACTCGGTGATGTTTGAGGTTCCCTTGTAACCCTTCACGGGAGACAGGCAGCTGGTGAAGGATTTGAACCTTATAAAGAAGTGGTTCTAAGCTACTTTAAATAATTATATGTGTCCCACATGACATCCTTGTTTCCAAATTG
>NW_010323843.1:0-42474 GCF_000700745.2 Antrostomus carolinensis | reverse complement strand
CTGCCCATCACTGCCATCGCCACGCAGACGCACGCGCTCCGGCTTCCAGCCATAAATCTTATGGAGTCACTCAGCTGACAGGCTAATAACATGAAAGAGGTATCTGCAAACAAGATGGTTTCAAACCACTGCTGGTGACCCTGAACAAATCAGGGCCCGGTTTCTTTTGCAGCCTGCGTTTCTCCCCTTCAATCACTTAACCGGGCAGATTGATGTGACACCGGCAGAAATAAACCGAGCTCCCTCTCGCATATTCCCTCTCTCCCCGGCTCTCCTGCTTTCTGGCGCTCGCTAACGATTAGATCTGTCTGTCCACATACGGCCAAAGTCCAATGCTCAGAGTCATCTGGGTGTCAGAAATGCAGCTTCCCAACAACATCAAAAACACCCCGAACCCTAACACAAAAAACACCTCTCGCTGTCTTTTGTGTTTTCATGTATTATGTAAGAATTTCTTCCTTTAAAAGAAATATAAAAAGCAAACATAAAAAAAAAAACCCCAGTACAACACATCACTCCATGAATGTAATGGTCTAAAACCTTGTGAAAACACGATTGCAAATTGCACCCTTTGGGAACATAACCAGAATACTGTAGTATCTTGCACAAAAACAGAGATGGGAGCACTTGTTTTAATCCTTCTGAAGCACCTCTATCTTCAACTTCTCTTTAAAGCCACAGCAGTATCTGAACCCCTCCTACCCTTTAATGGGGCTACAACCACACAAGAAGTGATTTGAACATGTGTGTCCCCCCCCACATGACCTCAAGTAACAAAGACATCAAATGATTTAACAATTATCATGCTTTTTCACGGCAGAGAATGACTATCAATCCAGACATCCTAAATCCCAGGCTAGTAACTTTTTTGAAGCAGGTGAGAGGGAAGTTTAAATGGTGAGCATGAAGAACAGCAGATACAGCTACCAAAACAACCAACTGATGAGCCCCTACCTGTTATCCTGTTCATGCAGATTTCTTCAGGATACTATATAAAAATACGTGAAGAGCAAGTAGAAATATACATATTTCTTCATTAAAAATATTTTTGTACTCATAACAGTTAAATATTTGTATTATCACTTCTGTTCCCATTGTCCTATTCATTTTTTTTTTAATGGAAGTTTACTAGACAAATAATTTAAGACAGAACTTTTATAAGCAGTGGTCATGACGGCAAAACTAAACAAGGAAAAGTTGGGAATTTAAAATATTACACTGATAGCCTTTAGCCAGTTTCCCTCTTGCTTACACCAAACCTTCTGCTTCTCACCCTTTAGTGAAGCGTTACCACACTTGGGTGGCCAACTAACTTTGGTTTAGGTCAGCATTAAGAAACAGTGGTTTTAACACCATCCCTAGCAGCAACCCATCCGGCCTTCTCTCCAAGACAATCTGATTGCCATATTTTTTGAGGACTGGACTTCAGAAAAGCACAGAAAAAAACATTCCTAGAGATAGATGTCACAGTGTTTTTCACAACTGTCTTGACAAGGAAAAGAGCTAGCTGTGTAACCTTATAAAACAAAGCAAAACCTCAAAATCTATATTGATGTCAATTTTTGGAAGGTCCCAATTTCCAAAGAAAAAGGAGAAGGACACAGCAGCTAACACCAGGATCATTCAATTTATGCTTTATGGAAGAGTGTAGTAGCATTATGCAGAAGTGTCCAAACTACGTATAAACAGACCAATGGGAGTAGCAGGATTCCACAATGGTTAACCTTCTTACAGAGTAGTGTAAGTCTATTTTTATCTACCCCACCAGCAGTAGGAGTTACCTAAAACTGATGGCAAGTTTCACAAGGCCAACTGTCTCATTTGTATTACCAGCTTGTTGTCAGTGGTCTCTGTGAAATGTCTGTAGGATAACAGGAACCACAAGCTTAAATAAATGTATGTGTAACCAGCATCGGAAATAATATTTTATAAAAAGCTATGAGGAACCTCTAGAAAGCAATTTAGGATGGCAACAGTCAGGTAGTCTGCTAAGGTCACAGAGGAAATAACTATGATGCATCCAGTGCAGTCAGCTCCAGAAACAGCCTCTTACATCATTTAACAGCATCCATGTACAATGAGTGGTGAACAATAAAACCCACCATTATCCATCAAAGCGGGCTGACTCCAGAAAAACCACTGTATGCATTTACATTTATACTCCAGGAGTATATAAGTGAGGAGAGAGAGAGAGACACACAAAATCAAGTGAGGACAAGATGATGTTGTCAACTTTCAACTCCCAAATCTAGACAGGAAATTCAACACAACTAGAGATGTCTCATGTTCAAATGTAATCTTTGTTTTCAGTCTTATATCCAAAAGCCTGATATTTAGGGGCTGGTGTTGCTGAAGGTGTAGTGTTGGGGAGTTCTCTGTAGCTAATACCTCTTCTCCACCAGCAGGTAACTGAGATGGCTCTCATTGCTTTAACAAGGATCATACCAGACTGGAAATGCCAATTTAATATTTCCTACTGAAATTTCACAAGAATAAGATTGGCTATAAAGCTCATATAACATATTGAAATCCCAAAATCACGTGTCTGAACTGTGTGACATTTCCATTAAAAGGTTTACTAAATTTAGAGATGTGATTTCTATGCAACCCTTATGCCTGGAGAGATTTGCACTTCAATATTCTGATGCAAGTTTGGAATATTTCTACTGATAAATATTTTAGACTCAAGAATTTTCTCATCTCTCCCTTTCCTTTTGCCTGTTAAAACAGAAATCACAAGATATCAATAGTTTTTCATTAAAAGTATTCAAACCTACTCTGCTCCCTTAGAGTGTGAATTTGACCCACTTATTTACATTAATTTTTTTTCTTTAAATTTAATTTAATTTTTTTTCTTTTTTCATTAAAGGTAATGCTTCAAGCTGGGTCACACAACTTGCTTTTACCATTGCTAGAACAGGCTACCAGCCTCCAAGTTAGGGGAGGCTCCACTGTCTTTCCTACTTTCCCATACTGTCCCGAGATTGTTTCTGCCCACACCATCACAAAAAATATCCCAATTAAAACAAAGCCCAGGAGAAAACTACTGGGGGGCAAGGGGGGTAAACATACAACAAACAAAAAAACCCAACCTAAAACCATTGTAACCAAAGATGATGGAACAGAAGAAAGTTCCAGTAGCTTAATATACACAAAAAAGCACAGGAAATAACTAAAGAACATATATTGTATATGCAGCCTGCTGAGAACGCTATTTTTCAAATGTCCTCAGTCCAGGATGGCCTATTTGCTGCTTTGAACTTATTTAATAACATTAAGCAAGAACACTTAACTATCTAAAAGAAGGATCAATGGCATAAATCAGACATCATTTCACATATTTCAGGATCAAAGCTGCAAGGCAAAATGATTTGTGAGGACATTTGAACAGCTCTAATACATCACAGTTCCTTTTGAAGGATACTTAGGCATATTAGTTGCCCAAATGATGATTTCTTTGCATAGTTGTAGCCAAAAAGAAAAGAAAATTGAAACTTTTCATTCACGAATTGGTTTCGTCTATAACCTTGATTTATGTATAGCATCAAACAAAGCAGATGAAGAACACCATGAATTTGAATTATCAAAATTAAAACCAGGAGAGTGAATTGATTTTTTTTTTTCCAAATGATCAAGGCTAATCGAAGTGACCAGCACAGAAATTATATAATTAGTAGCCAATACAAGTTAATAGGAGCTATACAACCAATGTTCAAGATTACACTCATATTTCATTCAAACTTTCTAAAACCTGTGGGGATGGAGCATGGCCTACAGTACTGTTTGACTTGAGGATAAGCACTAGCTGTAGCGTTCAATTTTAAAGCGTCTTTTTCTTCATATACCCAACTGCTTGCCATGGTAGTTTGCCCAAGAAATGTCTCGGCTTAAAATTCTCTACTGAGAAAGGTTGGACCAAATGATCTTTTGAGGTCCCTTCCAACCTGGGCTGTTTTGTTATTCTGTGAAAAACAGCAGTCGTAAAACCTGCCCACACACTAACGCAGTTATGAACAGAATTAAGCTTTTCAAGTTTGTAGGTGTTGGAGATGTACCTGTACAAACAGAATCACCCCTTCTGCCTCCTGCCCCCCAAAAAACACTCCAAAAAAAAAAGGTCAATCCTGTCTTTGGGCAGCTAGTCTACAAAATACAAGACAGACCAATGTGTATCACTTTCTGGAGCTGAATATTCAATATCGATTTTCCCTGAAAATCCAAGATTACCTGTTGTTCCCTCATTATCTTTCTGCACTGGTCTTTGGGCTTTAGAAAGAGCTGGGCTACCAAGTTTTTTGAAATTAGGAAGACCCAGGCTCCTAGCTGCTAGGGTACCACACCTGAGGTTTACATTATCACCAAGGATATCAGGTTGCTGCAAACTCATTACCAGTTGGCTCCCTCATCCTGAATCAGTCCACATGGTGAACATCTACTGACTGTTCATGAGAATAAAGGTAAAAGCCATAGGAGAGGGCAACAGTATTGCTAAAACCAGGCACCAGAGCAGTCTCAGAAATCCTGGAACTCTGGTGTGTGGAAGATGGATTATCACTCAGTCTCAAATAAAAGCAATAAGGAGGAGGCAAGAAAACCAATGGGAAATTAATATTTTCAGAAAATGTGTTTAATGTTCACAAAACATAATAGCATTTAATGCTTTATAAAAGTCTGTTTAACCAGCAAATTATTTAAATTAGCAAGTCTAGAGTCACAATTTTAATTCCCTGTAAAAAGGAATTCCATTTCTTTGTTAAAAAGTAATCCCCCATCCTTCTCCCAAGACATGCACACATACACAACCTTACCATAAATAGCATTACTTAGTAATTACAGCAAAGAGGAAGGTTAAGGAATACCTGTTCTCCCGTGTTCTCCATCCATTAGCATGCAAACCCCACTACATTCAATTAAACATCCAAACATATTTGCTAAAGAAAACTAAATACTTTTAGGTCTAACACTCTCCATAAACTAACAGCAAACTTCTACAGAAAATAAACTTAACAATCAGAGCTTCCGTAGTACCATTTCAAGAGTATTCTTACAGTTGTTTTTGGTTTTTTATAATGCTCCTCCTGTAAACTCTTTGACATCAAGGCCACATCTTTAAAACAGTTATTGATTAGTTTGAGATTCAATATGCACTGAAATCTACAGGAAGACTACTACAAATTGTGTGCACCCTGAACTAGGGCATCACAGGCTTGTAATGTATTAGATATTCAAAGAAGCACTCGCGTGTTCTTGTACGTATGCATAAACGTACAGACACGGAATCTGGATGACAGACCTGACAAGAAGCGTTATTACAAATACATCAGAAGAACAAGAGGTGAGTACCAAACCACGATATTGATTTACAACCACCTGACTGTAGACAGACCCAACTGTATTGATTTCATAACAAGCCTACTGGGTCAGCAGCCTGCCTCTAATAGTGTTGGGTAGCGGAAGGTCAGAGAGGATAAACATGCAGTAATACTCAGTAGAAGCACGCAGAGTGTATGGGCTTTGTGTGGCCAGGTTTTGGTAGCAGGGGGGCTACAGAGGTGTCTTCTCTGAGAAGATTCCAGAAGCTTCCCCTTGTCTGACAGAGCCAATGCCAGCTGGCTCCAAGACAGACCCACCGCTGGCCAAGGCCGAGCCCATCAGTGACGGTGGCAGCACCTCTGTGATAATATATTTAAGAAGTAGTAGAAGGGACACAGGGCAGACACCTGGGCAACTGCAGCCAAAGAGAAGAGCAAGACTATGAGATACCAACTCTGCAGACACCAAGGTCAGTGAAGAAGGAGGGGGAGAAGGTGCTCCAGGCACCGGAGCAGAGATTCCCCTGCAGCCTGTGGTGAAGACCATGGTGAGGCAAGCTGTCCCCCTGCAGCCCATGGAGGGGCAGATGACCACCTGTAGCCCGTGGAGGACCCCACGCCAGAGCAGGTAGATGCCTGAAGGAGGCTGTGACCCCCATAGGGAGCTCACGCTGGAGCAGGTTCCTGTCAGGACCTGTGGTCCCATGGAGAGAGGAGCCCATGCTGGAGCAGGTTTGCTGGCAGGACTTGTGACCCAGCAGGGAATCCATGCTGGAGCAGTCCATTCCTGAAGGATTACAACCCATGGAAAAGACCCATGTTGGACCATTTAGTTCTCCACAGTCTTCTCCAATGTGAGTCCTTCCCACAGGCAGCAGTTCCTCACTGTCTCCCATGGGAGGGAACTCATACTGGAGCAGGGAAAGTGTGAGGAGGAAGGAGCAGCAGAGACAATGTGTGATGAACTGACTGCAACCCCCATTCCCCTGAATTGCTGGCAGGAAGGAGGTGGACAAAATCAGGAATAGATAAGTCAGAGAAAATGGGGAGGAGTGGGAGGAAGGTGTTTTACGATTTGGTTTTAGTTCTTATTATCCTACTCTGATTTGATTGGTAATAAATTAGTTTTCCCAAAGTCGAGTCTGTTTTGCCCGTGACAGTAATTGCTGAGTGATCTCTCCCTGTCTATCTCAATCCACCAGCCTTTCATTATACCATTTTCTCTCCCCTGGCCAGCTGAGGAGGAGAACGATAGAGCAGTTTTGGTAGGCACCTGACATCCAGCCAGGGTCAACCCACCAGAGAGGGATATCTGACACAGGGACTTCCTCAACCACAGGTTGCATCTCCATGTTTAATAGTACTTAATGGATTCTCACAAGAACTGTCAATACTTACAATATCTTGTAACAAAGGGTATCACAGCCTCAGTATGATAAAACCTTGCTCCTCACCTAATACTTCTAAGTGTTTCTGTAGACAACACAAAGAAATGGACTTCTAACGGAAAGGAGGTATATAAGGAAACCTGGTTTATGTGTTTAACAAAACAAGACTACACAGTTTTGGTATTTGTTTAAATAACAGCACTTGAAAAAGCTTCACTGCCATAAATGCTGTGGGATTGAACTCTGCCCTTTGCTAAGCATCATATCTGAAAAGGGTTTACTGGAGTATAGATCCCAGCTGCATGTTTAAAATATGCCTGACATATGGGGAAACTTTCCACAGATTAAATGATACTGAAAATAATGACTAAACACTGAGTCAGAAAAAAGTAACAAGAAGATATATGCATCCCTCCACCCAGCCGCCCTAAGATCATGTGTAAAAGAAAAGATAAATTGCACTATTCCATAGATTAGAAGAATTACAGAAAGGTCAGATATCTAAAAAGAGAAATGATATGCTGCAAAAGAACTGAAAGAGTATATAGCTATGGAGGGCAGTTAATATTTTATGTTACAATAACTCAGAAATGTAGGAACCTTAACTTTATCTGGAAATATAACTCTCTGAATTCAAGTGAAGTAGCGAGAGCCTCATCAGTTTGGTTTTGTTCCTTTTTGAATGGGATTGGGTTGGAGGACAGACTCAGACCCCTCTGCTATCTAATACCTCAGTACATGAGCAGTGTCAGTTAGCAAGAATGCTTGGGAAGTAAAATCTCCCTCAGAAAAGCATCTCTGTTTGGAAAATCAATTTAGTACACATGTAATGCTAATTGTTACGAGTCAGGGCTCAGCGCAGAAAAAGATAGCCGAATGGATCCTGAAAGCAGTAAAGTGATATCATGTTCCAAGAATGAAAGGGTAGCACTAATGAAAGCAATGGTATTTCTGTACAGCTTCAAAAAAGACTTTTTTTTGACAGGTTTTAGGAGGTATACATAGTCACAAAAAGGGAAGCAGAACTTCAGTATCTTAATATAATAACTTTAGTAAATTAATTTGTTAGTGCTAACAGTACAAACCTGGAGAGGAAGTTAGGCAAATATATCAGAAAGTGTGTGAATCTTCAAAAATACAGACAAGACCCAAAAAATATTCTCAGATGAAAAAAAAAAAAACCACCTAATTTTAAGATCCCACCTTCAGATGCCTGCCATTCCTGATGCCCCAGTCTGACCAGGCTGTGCTTGCAGCCAGCACCCATGGGAAGGTGGGCTCGCCTTTGCAGTCAGTGCCCACGCCGAGACAGAGTGGGAGTGTGGATTTCTGAGATGCTAAATGTGGTGGGTGAGAGAAATAAAAGAGTTACTAGATTGCTAAAAATAACAGCGGAATGAGGTGCTGGGATATAACATCAGGAAAGCGAGAAGACTGCAAAACCAGGAGGAGGATTTCTGACATCTGGAGCCAGGGGAGATGAAGAACGTGAGCAGGTAACTGAGGGCTGTTGCAGAACAAACAGGGAATATGAAAAACTTTAACTGGTAGTTCTGAAAGAGTGAGATGAAAACAAGCAGAGTGCCAGGAACCACTGAAAAGTGGAGACCAAAACCAATTTAGTGGGAGAAAAAAAGGCACTAAGGGAAGATGACTATTAACAGCGTAGACAAGTCGTGAATTGACTAGTGGAGATGGGTAAACTGGGAAAAAAGCTTAGGAAAAAAAAAAAATCATCCTCCCTCCCCAGCACCCTGACAATTCTCCCTCTCTCCAGGGTGATGAGAGGGCAGCAACCTACAGCTCATACTCCTGTAGGCAGAGAGGGGAAGAAATCAGTGCAGCTGGACGTGAGGTTCTCATAAGGAGAACAATAAAGAGTCAGTATGATGGACAGGGTGACAATTCTAGGGTTTTTTTCCCCACAGATGTACATAAACACTATTCAGGTTGCAAGGTAAAGAACTAAAAGAGAACTGTGAGATTAAAGTTGACTATGCAATCTTAATTCAGCTGTTTTGTACATATGTGTCATGGTAGTCTATAAATAGATCATGTCAGTCTTTTTTTACATAAAATGTCATCCACAGGTAGATTCTACTTGCTTAACAGAGTCATTTCGTATTTAGTTTATTTTTAGCATTTGTTGTAAAAGTCTGGTCTTATTTACTCTGTATTATTCAACTCCTCTTTAATAAGGCAACTCCTTTTTGGCCTTTCTGTAGTCTCCCATCGACAGAATCGTTATGCTATATCAAATACTGCAGTCTACCAACGTGCATACCCACAAGAGGACTAAATTAAGGTTCTACAAGTTACCTTAATTCTGTGCCCCCCCCCAATTTCTCAGTGCTTGGCTTTCTGTCTTACTAATGTAATCAGCATTGTCTTTTGTGGTTGATACCTGAACATCACCGCAAGGTACTGAAGTCTCGGCTTCTTTAGTTACTGTAAATTTCATTGAAGATAAAAGTTGCATTAAGATATGAAAGAGAAAGGACTAATAAAAACAGTAAGTAATTAGAAATGTAGATTATATCCTTCCAGTCTACACATGAATAACTCATTAGAACAAGTATCATGACTATTCAGTGGCACAATAGTCTTTGGAGCACTTACCTATAAATGAAAAAGCAGCACTATGAGAGTTTAATGGTATAAACAGAATAGACTGGCAAGGAATGGGAGGCAAACAGATGGAGAGGAAACTCAAGAAACAACCCCCGCAGATACAGAAATCCCCCAGAGCAGGCCACTGGCAGAACCAGATCTCCACGGTCCCAGCCCAGCACTATCTCCCTGAGACCACGCAGCCTCCCCCTAAATTGTGGGATGGAACCAAATTAATCTGCGGGGCTTCTGTGAAAAATTAGGAACAGAAATCAAAGTCTCCTTTATTTTAATGTATTAGCAGTACTAAAATTCACTTTCCGTTCTAATGTACTGGTATTAAACTTATCATTTTATCATTAAGATTATTGTTTTCCCTACTTTTTCTACACATTTGTAATAACATCCATCATGATAGTATTGGAGAGCTTTCAACATATCCATTTCAGTTAAATGAATTGCATAAATTCTCCTATTTCTACAGAGGGCGAGAGGCACAGAGGATAAGAGGTTCTTAGCACAGCTTCTCTAAAGTCAAAGACGCCCTGATCTGTAGAGTTAAAGACGCACAGACTTTGCCTGAATTTGATTCATCATCTTCAGTTTACACCAAGCAGCAAGTATTAATGTAAAATCTTTCTAAAAAATCTTTACCAGCAAAGAGGAGCATGTAACTTTGTCTGTTTCTATGGATTTTAATTGATTTTTAATCTGCTGATGGTAGCCCGTAAATAAACGCTCAAAGCACACACAAGTGCAAGTCAATAGGAAGTTTTATTAGTTTGCTTTCAGATAATTATAGCAATGATCGAAGGACTCTGAAGCACGCAGAGGCCCACAACCTGAATGGTTTCTCTTCTCCTCACAGGCTGTTTGAACACCAACTCCCTAAGGGTCCAATTCAGCCAGAGATTACATTTGACTTCCACACCATGGAAGCCCAGGATGGCTGCAAAGAAAGTGCTAACTTTTGGTTTTGTTTTTTTAGAATAGGGCCCTAATTCATTGGCAAGGCAGCCAGTAAAAGCTCTTGTATACAGCACACCTTGTCTATAAATCATTCCTTTCAGAAAAGGTCCTGAAACAAGTCTTCTAGTTGTTTTTGTGAGTTTTTATTTTCCTCTCCTCTAGTGAAATTGAAGGAAAGGGTTGTGCATGTAAAAATTTACTTTTTTCCCACTACTTTTCATCCCTTTAAACAGCCTGTTTATATTTTTATACAGGCACACTCTGCAAGTGTTCCCCAACACCATATTAACGTTTTTCTTCATATCAATTGTCTTATTGACCTTTAGCTTGCATTGTCTGTGTACAATGGAAAATTAAGACCTCTGAAATATTCTTCTCAGCTGGCACCCAAACCTTCTCCCTTTCCACATCTTCCTAATTTCAATTTGCCATTTGGAAAGTGGTCAACCAATAAAGTTTAAAAAGCCAACCCAATAAATGCCTTATTTTTAGTGAATCCAGACTACCAAAGAAGAAGAAAAGGACAGAGCATCCTTCTTCACAACCAGCCTGGGCAACATCTCTGCTCCTACCCCTCCTCCCCAGCAATGCACTCAAGTAATAAACAGCTCACAGCAACACATCTATGCAACATCAACACCCTTGATATTTTGGAGAAGTCCTGAGAATAGTTATCTCACACTATACTCTTATTCCTACAGCTTGGCACTACATATTTATGTGACTCACCCAGAAGTGGAAAGTAAGAACAGTATGCAGCAGAACACACTGTCAGTTCCACCAACCACCACGGACACTTAAGAGGTTGCTTCAATATCTTACCTATAGTCTAAACTGGCTACCAAAGAAGTTTTTGCATACTTTAAAAAAAACAAAAACAACAAAACCCAAAAACCCCACAATCAAAAAACAATACTAGATTTTCTTAGCCAACCTAAAAGTTTGTAAGGAGGGTGGCACCATCATCTGCTCACATAAAAAAAAAAAAAGGAAGCTCTTCACTTAAATTTAAAACTTACAATTTTAAATTTGAGCTAAAGCTCAGCACAGGAGAATGAAAGGAAATGTTAAAAGATGGTCATAAAAGCTACATACATATCAAACACAGGAGCTTTCTTTGAGAAGACTTTGGCAGTCACAAAATACACCCAGAAAATTATTCACTGCACTGTCCATCTTTTAGTCAACTCTACCTGATGCATGGGCCCTGTGGATTAACTGTGTAGTAGTGCCAAGATGGCTGGAGTCACCCAGTATTACTTGTACCACCGTATCATCAGGGATAGAGTTAAATATCCAATTACACATCCCTTGTGATGGTGGAAGATGACACACACATTTTATCACACATTACAAAGGCAAAGGATTCCTCAAGAAAAAAAAGGAAATCATATCATCGCAGAAAAAACACTAGATGGAAAACCAGAAGCTGTTGAGATTAGAATATTACCCGTTTTACCTTCTTTATCAAGACAAATGTGTTACCTAACAACACACATTGACAGCATCTTGGTTTCATGCTTAATTTGAGAAGAAAGTATTTAACATAAATAATATTTATGAAGATAAATCTGGCCCAAATTCCATGAGGGTATCACAAGGGTCTTGCCATACTACTAAGGCGAACTGCAGAGAGAAACAACAGTGATGTCCTCACACTCTCAGATAATTTGCCCTGTGGTACTTCTTGAGAATGTCTTTTTATCTGGTAATTGTTAATAGATCTTACACCCAAAACTGAGGCCACAGATTGCTCATGGAAGTATTTACTTTGGCGATTATCTACATGCCATGATCAGTCAAGAAGTGTTATTTCTCACTTGTAAGTGGTTAGCACACATTCAAAAGAAGAACACCACATCCAATGCCAGCTGAGATATTTTCCAGGGAAATGCTGACTGCACCAAAGTCCTCAACACTTTCAGTTGTGGTAGCTGTTGCAATGATCACCAGACAGCTGCCGAAACCCTCCCAGACAGCAAGTTCCTTGACCACACGTAAGAAAAACCAAACTCCTGGGGAAAAAAAAAGAACTTCCTAATAACATTTTGCAGTATTTCACTGTCTCAGGTTAATTCCTTGGATAGATTCATACACATAAAGATGTGCTTCAGCAAGACAATTATTCTTCTGTTCTGTTTTGACTTCAAAATAAATGGTTAAAGCCACTAGTCACTGGCTCATAAAGCAATCTGTTGAAATAATAAATTCAAATATACTAATAGGATACAAGGGCTCACCATTAATTGTTTAATCCATAGCTGTGTAATGCTGTACTGAATTATTTTCCCTCCTTTTACCCCTGCTAGGAACTGACACAAGTACAATAATTAAAATAAATTTCAACACAATCATTTGGAAAATTGCCAACATTTTCAAGAACTTATAATTTTCTTCCTCCTTGCTTTCCCCAAGATAAAATACAGTTTTGACATCTTGGTAAAAAACACTTGCAAACTGTTACTTACAATTTAGGAAGAAAAAAATCACTGTTTTAATCATGACCTTTCATCCGTCCTTGATTTGGAAGGAAAGGGTGTGGGAAATTGTCCACTTACAGAAATAATCCTACCGGGCTTTCGTCTCACTGATTGACAGTCTCATGTGGCTAAACACGTTCACAATTATAAATAAAAACTACCCCTCTCAAAATGGCAGAACTTACCCTCCATCAAGTAAGATCTGCTTGGAGCGAGTACAACTTTTAGGGAAGATAGTGAAAACAACCTTTGAAATACAGGATAAATATCAGCTCCTCTGTATTGTCCATCTCCATCCACATTTGACAAAAAGATACTTCCAATTATTATGTAACACCCAGAATAGCTAAGTATTGGACACGTCATCATGACAAGAATGAAAACCACATTAATAAAAGCTGGTGTTAATAGTATGGTAATAGTACATGCCAATAGGCACTTTCAATTTCAGATTATATCTGAATACGGGCTATTTTAAAAGTACAGCTCCACTATTAGCTGCAGTGTCCTTCTAGACATTTTCAAAGTGTGACAGATCACTTCACGTTGGCTGTTTAAGACTGTACAAAACCAGTGCCTTGCTGACACTGGTCTGAGCTCACGAGGAACCAGTTCGGTGAGGTATATCAGCATAAAAGGCTTAACTGTTTCCCAAAGGTATTTTACTGCCAGCTTAACTTTCTGGTTGGACTCGCGATGGAGCAGAAGAGCCCAGTGCCAGGCAAAGCAGAGCTGTGGGAGCACATGGCCAGGGCAGAAGGGCAGCAGAGCAGAGCTGCCCATTTCTTCCAGTAGCCTCTGGCAGAAGTACTGGCAAGAGCATCACCAAACCGCATCCCAGCAGGGGACTCTGAATGACCTCTGGCTCTGCCACTGAGACCTTCTGCAGTCTCACCCTTGTTCCTTGATTTCTCCAAGGACATAATATGGATATTGAACCACACTTACCTTCCTAAAGTGCTCCGAGACTACTGAAACAACTAGTTAAAGTGCCAGTAAAGCCTGTCCTGGAATAGGCTGACCAGCTTCCTACTGTAGACGTTTCTAGCCACACTGAAAATCACACCACTCTGCGAGAGGTGGATGGATGCCCAGGTGGATGCATCACAGAGCACAACCTCTGAGCAGCAAAGATGACTTGTTAATTCAGGAAAGGAGGAGATAAGAAAAGTATTTCAGATTCCTTTATATATCTCCCTAGGCACTTATTTCCAAAAATCAAAAGTAAAAACAAGAACAATTTGACAGAAAGCGCTGTGTAATGATCACACAAGCCGCAGTCACTTTGGAGGTGGGAAGACCCACTCCCTTTCCCCTTTGGTGGACTCCTCTAACCACTTCTGCTTCTGTATGGGAACCACACCCAAGTCACCAGGCGAGAGGAGATGCAGGACCTTCTTATATGCATGCAACCACACGTACCGTCACAGGCACTTCAAACGGGCTTCATAAATCAATCGCTGCATTACTAATAACATTCCTACAAACGCTTCTTTTCAGACAGCTAGTATAAGGTACGAGTTTTACTGCTTTGAAACAGGCTCAGAAGTTTCACAAGCCTTTTGAGACAAGGGTAGGGGTTTCCCCTCTCCTTCCCTCCGGCACACCACCTCCCAAAAGCCAGGGAAGGCACTGAGCCGAGCAACTTGGAACAGGACCCACGGCAGCAGATCGGCCCGGGCAGAAACAACGCTTGTCTGTCTAGGTAAGATCCCTGCCAGCCTTCCTGCTAAAATTAGAACATAGGCGACAGTACCTTGGCGCCTGTCACTTGCTGGAGACAAATCTTTAGCTCTTTCCACAGCCAAGGGGCGGCATTTTGATTTCTGCCTGTCAGCTCCAAGTCGCGGGGCGCTACCTTGCTATCGGCTGGGCTCTTCGGAGGAAAGACCCTCGCCAGGCATCGGCCACCCGCTCTGCCCTGCACTGGGCAGGAAGGAGAGCTTCCCCCCAAACAGCAGAAACCCCAGCGAGGGTCAGCACAGCTTGAAAGGGGCAAAACATCCCAGCGGAGCAACAACCATTTTTTGCTCGCCACAGATGTAAAAACTCCAGCCTAGCTAGGTCAAAAAGTAAATTCAGCATGGAAGCAGGCGTGCTCGTAATTCACACAGTTATATCAATATCACTTTTTAATCAAAAGATCTCAACCTCTTTCACATAGATCACAAACACTAAGCGTCACAATATTCCTGTGACAGAGCAATGAATTATTGTGCTCACTTTTATTAAAAGTATTTAAGTTGATCTATTACCTACGTAAGTTACAGATATATCCCTACTGTCACAATCTCAAACACATTGATCCTCACAAATCTTCTCTGAAGTAGGGAAATGCTATTTTCTCCATTTTGGGTAATTGGAAACTCCAGTGCAGTCAGACTACAGCCAGATGTAAACGATCTAAAAATCCACCTAATCCCTGGGCCTCCACTCTCAACTGGCCAGGCATTTCTAAAGGTCTAGAGACATCCAGTAAGAAAACATGAGGTTCACGATTTGGCAGAATTTAGGTCTAAATTTGGGTTGAAAACTGCCCTTAATGCACTTGGGTATCTTTCCTGCCATATCTCCTTGCAGCCAAATCACACCACGGAACTCTCAGCTAGAAGCCGTGGCTGTGGCCGAGCATCACAGGGGACAACCCCCCATGGACTCAGTTGCACAGTTAGGACTTCAGGCTGTCAACTTTTCAAAGCAGCAACTCTTCCTTCATCCACAACTGAAAAGAGAAAATTTACCAAATACCCATAATAAGAATAATAATAATAAAGTTTTCATTATAACAAAATGCCCATCCTCTCAGTTAAAGACCCAATACAGAGAAGTTACTTCAAGGAAAAAAAAACCAAACAAACTCGCTTTCCTCCCTTAGTTGCTTCATCTTTCTTATAATAAACTATTTTGTGATCAATACAGGTTTGCACTGTAGAAACAATGCTACGAGAAAAAAACACAAAGGCTAAATTTTTAATTTAATTTTTGGAAGTGCAGAATCTCTTGGGTAAAAAAATGACACCTCTGCTTTTTCTGAACTACAGATGGGTTGAAGCACTGAGTGTTTGGCTATGTCTGCATGGACATTCTGAAGTTACCATACTGTTCCAGTTATTATTGACAAACCTCTACAAAGAACTCTTTTCTGACAAATGTGAAAACCGGCATGTTTATGCAAAAAGGAAGTAAGATGTTCCTCACCCTACTGTTTTAAGTCCACACTTCATGAAACCATCATTAGATTGTTATATTACTATAAAAGGTTGGAAAACAAAATACTGCTTTCAGAAAATTATACAAAACCCATGGGGGTTTTTATATACATATATTCAGGTCTCATTTACCCTTATATTTGACACAAATGAAAATAAAACAGCATTTTAAGCTCCTGGAAATGACAATATCATGTTATCTAGGATAAGTAACACAAAGCTATTATTGAAATTCTGATAGCATTTCCTTTACTGGTAAAGGAAAATTACCTGTAATGCGTAGTTTAAATAATTACTTTTAAACAAAAGCTTCTTTTCTACATCGCTTATTTATTTTCTGAGGCCAGCTCAGCAGAGCTATGTATTTTATTAAAATTGCTTTCAGACTGCTAATGGTGGGGCATGTGTTAGCAAAGGAGAAAGGATGGACGTTTGACTCCTGTTCCTAATATTGGGAGTCGGTCCAGACACTGCAGAGCCAGAACTCTGCTGTGCATTTGAGTTCGTTAGCAACACTTGGCTTGCTAATGATACTGGCGACAGCATTTCAGGATGATGGGTCAGACAATCTGGAAAGCTTATAATTGTGCTTACAGCAACAACAAGAAACAATTCTGAAATCCCTTTTACTGATTTTTTTTTTTCACTTGATATCAAGTCTCCTAACTGGAAATTATTCTGTAAGCTCTTGCCTAATATTTCTCTGTTCTCTTTCTCTCATGCTCAACCTCGGATGTTCCCTGTGCCACATATCAGGAAATGGTACAACAACTGTGAGCTACTCTGTGGTGAGCTTATGTGGCAGATAACCAACACAAATCATCCAGATAACTTTCTGGTAGATTTTGTTTCCTCTCAGAGGAAGTTACAGTCAAAATGTGCTTTGATCCACGAAGCGTAGGCACTGAAACCCGAAGTCCTCCTTCCAGAGAAACCACAGACCAAGCACACACCTGCACCCGTGGCTGCAGCTACACACCCTGGGCACAGGTCTTACCTGCCCCACTGGAACATAGGGGTCCAGCTCGGTTTCCATCAGCACCAAGCGAAAAGTGTGTGCATCTACATTCTCACATCCTTACGCTGAGCAAGGTAATCTGCTTGGTGAAATGATTCTCTGTTTATATGAAGTTACTTATTCACATAGTTAAATTAATCACCTTTTTCTTTAAAGTGATTTAAACTCTAGAAATCGAAACCTATGATTTTTCACGTGAGAAAACACCACAAATGCTACTTACACTTCAGAACTGATCTTGGTAAATGAGGTGGTCTCTTTCTTTCATCAAACAGATATCCGACTGGAAGCAGAAAAGGAAACAAAAACTTCCTGGAGTTCTGGAAATGTTTGTGATATTGGCCAAAGAGAGAAATCAGGATTTGCCCACTGTATTGACCCTGTATTTTAGCAAAGCTTGACAGCTCCATAAAGCTGACATTTGCCGGAATTTTAACTAACTTTTAAGTGACACTTAAAGAAAACCACAAAAAACATTCACTAGCTGATTTTCACAGGTTCTGAGGTGCCCACACACCAGGTCAGCTTCAGAAGGAGACTTACTCATCACCTCTGAAAAACAGCCCAGATGCACGCTGCTTCCAGGTAAGCTGCACCAACACCTCTCAGTAGAAAGCAACATTATTAAACACACACAGAAAGTAGGAAAGCCAGATAAAGGTCTTAAGTCTTTTTTTTTTCCTAAATAAAGAACATTTCCTCTTTCAGAAAAAATGAACAAGAAGTTCACACCCACACATAAGCCTCAAAGCCAAAGCAAAGCAAACCTTTTCAGAAACCCTGCTCCTTTGCTGGCCCAGCTACACCAGAGCTGGTCAGATCCTCTGGACCAGGACTGGAAACAGCAATGGGACTTCCCACAGGGAAGTGTGAATGAAATACCTGAGCTTTTACCCACTGATTTACTTCTTTCCATTATCCAATTTTCAGAAGGAAAATCATGCACCTATCACAAAGCGTACCCAAGTGCAGGACACATACATAAGAACACACTTGCTCACAGGAAGAAGGCAGAGCGATCACCTATCTTGAAGGGCAACTTAGCAATGCTTTTTAACCATGGGAATTTTTCATTTTTAAAAAGTGTTTCTAAAGGACAAGCAGAAAAACGATCAGAAGTGCTCAGACCTCAACTAAAGAGGTAAAAAGAATCTAGCCGTGCACCTAGAAAATTTGCTTACTTGTAAGAGGAGATCAGAAACAAGCATATAAAGCCACCGGATCACAATTTCGGTCAGATCTCAAAGTAGGTTGATTCAAGGCATTTTTAGGTTTATGACATTTGTCCAAGACTCTAGTGCCACCTTCTCACTCCCAATCTCACATCAGCTGCCCTAGCAACACTGCTTTTAAGAAGACATCACAGTTGATCAGTCATCTACTCTGCTGTTTCTTAGAGCCATGATTTTCATTGCTCATAATATTTAGGCAAGAGATCATCACCCATCCTACCTAATGCGATTCCTAAACCCATCAAGATTACTTAAAAAAAAAAAAAAAAATCTGTTCTTGGTTGCATTTAAACCTTTTTTTTTTTTAAAAAAAAGCAACAAAAAAACAACGCTTTTTTTTAAAAAAAAGAGAGAAACCAATAGCTTCTGCTTGTCAGAACAGGACATGTGAAAAGACATTTCATGCATGTTTTCTGGTGCACTCAGCTTCTTTAGTTATCGTTTCCCCTTTGGTCCCATTTTCATGGATGTATCAGTGGAGGATGTGCATGATTTTAACTTGTGTCATCTAATAATAGTCATCTACTGATTCAGCTACCTGAGCAACTGCTGGATGCAAAAGAAGGGACAAAAACATTATCCTAAGTCTCTTCAGTGCTATAAAATCATCCTCATTTCTTTTTAGGCAACAGTTCTTGCAACCAAAATCCACAAAGACATAACAATAAGCACCGTCACATCCAAAGGTCCAATAAAGTCCAATAAAACATCTCAATATGATTTGGACATGTTTCTTTGACCTAAAAATGATACTCTTTAGACCTGGTTGGTCTACTGATCAATCACACAGAGGTACCTACTCACAAGTCTCCCTTGCAAACAAGCCTCACTCATGGATTTTTACAAATACTGGTACAAAACAAACCAGAACTAAAGCTATCCATGCAAATAAAAGGTTCAGATCTCAAAGTTCAGGATGACACAGAAAACAAATGGCGTGCAAGAACTGGGGCTTCCTCCCTGTCACAGCCACATTCAGAAATTCATGCAAATATTGTGTGCTTGCAGATTACCAATTTAGCAGTTGGTTTCATTTTGAGACCTTTTTGGAGGGGAAGTAATACAATAACAGCAATTTCTCCCAACCCACTTCCCACCATTGCCACACAGACTCAAATTCTCAGGTTGACCAAAACCATATCTGCAAAAGAAAATGGGAGTATAAAGAGAATTTGCCTGACAGCATTCATATTACTTACCCAACTAGAAGCAAAATCTGAGGTGAGCTTACAACTTCCAACTCCTTCTCGTTGTTCCACAGAGCTACACTCTCCAGCCTACAACGAATGCCCAAATTGCAGACTACACATTTCATGTGCTTTACCACATCTGCATGGAGGAAGTTTCTGCAACTGTACCAATACCCACTCTTTCTCATCAAAATCATTTAGAGGAAAAACCTCATAAAAGTTTATACTTTACTTGGGAAAAAGTTGAATAATTTGTTTTTAATTACTTTAGGACAACCTATCCAGGAAAAATAACAACATCCTCCCTCTTTTAATCTCTGGCTGCTTTTAATTTTCATCAGTAAGACAACTTCTGCCACATGGTTCAAATTCTTTATAGATTAATCCTTCTACTGTCTTTCTTTTTTTTTTTTTAAATATGATGTTAAATTAAACTGCAGGGATAAACAAGGGTATATATGTCTATACATATATTTGCATATTATGAACATGCTGTATTTGACAGTTGTCTTCTCCACCTTTTCATGTCACTTGTTACCACTTTAACTGCAAATTCTTTGCAGTGGGATCCACGTCTTTCTATTCTTACTTGCGCTTACAGTCCAAATTTGATCAGAGTTTATAGTAACATGATGTGTATATGCTAAGGAACTATAATAAGAAATCACTCGCTCTTCCTATTGTGTGGAAGGGCACATCTATGAAAATCAAAAGCAGCATGTGAAAAAATAATTTATAAATATTTTGGAGTTGAATGTATCCTGATCAAAGGCAGTGGAAACAGAGGCTGAGCCTGAAGAATTATCTGAAGTCTGCCATACTTTAACTACCAGTTCCTAATGAAAAAGCACAGAAACTGAGCTTTAATACTAAACATATGACCCAGCACACATAGGGAGACAGCCTGATGCATTACACTGGTTTGCTCAAAGATGATGTAACTTCACAGCAAAAACCAGATGCCATTATATGGTTTTGAAAATTTCAAGAAACCAAGAAAGCACTCACAAATTTAAAAAATAAAAAAACAAACCCAGAAGATAAATTCTTCCAAATCAAACAACACATCCCTAATCATCTTCATGTACAGCTCATTAGTTTAATAGTGACAGACACAGTGAACACACAAATACTTCAACTTCAGAAAAATTTTGCAACTAAAAATCTATTTTTACAATGCTGCCATTTAGTTTGTATTGGTAAGTTTTCTTCCAAGTGTCAAATTATTTCAGATTAGAAAATGATTTATTCTTTTATCAGCCACAAACTTCCTGAGTTTGAGCCAAACTTGCTCTGTGTGCCTGCAAACTCAGTCACAAGAGTCAGGTATTTCTCGTGTTAGGTGTTGCTAGAAGCCCCCTCCAAAAAGCAGCGCAGTGCCACTACACTGAGGGCTGTGCAGATGAGCAAGGGAAGTACTCACTGCCCCACAGAGCTTATTATCCCTGTCAGACAAAGCACATCAGATGGCCCCAGCAGGGAATTTCAAATGGGACAATACTCATTTTAGTGTTATTTACATCTTTTGGATCTCTGAATATTAAAATTTAAATGTATTCTCACAAATTTGTAGGAGGGGGAAGAAAAACCAAGGATTCTTGTTACAGCATGCTATGAGGAGAAGGCAGAGAAGCAGAAATACATCAGTCAGGCAATCCCTGCTTGGGCAAGCTCTATCTTTTAAGACAGAGTCACAGGGCCAAGAAGTGCAGTCTCACTCAGGCACATCCTATGTAACAATAGCTTCCCCTCAGTAAGAACCCAGAAAAGACTGCAAGGACAATTTATATAATTGACTGGATCTGTAGCTACACCTGTTATTAAGATTACTTGACATAAGCGATTAAACAACTACCTGCAGTTGTTCATACCCTGCCAATATTTTGCCATTTCAGCTGATTTATCTGTGATGCATGACGGCCTCAGGCTGAGTGCCTTGGAAATGGTACAACTTTTTCCAAGAATGAGGTTAAGGAATATTATGCTTAAAATTCTTCGAGCTCTTCCTCTGAAAAAAACCCCAAAAAACTCCGGTGCTTCAAACTTCAGAGGAAGGTTTGAAATCTGGCAGCCTGGCTGTGGCTTTTGTCCCTGAGAAAAGCCTTTTGCACTCAGATGTGCCTCAAATAAGCCCTTAGAGAACTGCAGTTTGCAAAGACAGTTCCTACTGACAAGTTCATGGCCTTCCAAAGTTGCTCTTGTGCTTTCAGTAGTTTGTATATGAAAGCAAGTGTTTCACCTCCATGTACAACAGGAAATGAGACTAAAGTAATCAAATGAGTCTTTAAAGAAGAAAACGCAGTGAAGTCACAGGTATCACACAAGGACCTTAGGAAAACATTTCTTGAAATGATACAAACACCAGCCCAGTTGTCCACACAACACAGTTGTCACTCCTGAACCGGGCAACTTTGTCCAAGTAGCTCACACGCAGTGCCACCTATTATAATGTCTCATTACTTATTTCCCACCCTTTATTGCATTTCTCCTTAAACTGCCCTCCTGCAGCAGGGAGGTGGTTCTGCCTCATCACAGGTGAGGAACCAGTGAAGAAATTTGCCCACAGTTACACAGAAAGGCTGTGAAGAAACAGGGAGCTCAATCTGACTGGGCAGGTTCTAGGCCAGTCTTGTCTCCCAGAGCTGAGCCAACCTGCTGCCAGTTCACATCAGCACTTCCAGAAACACCTCGCTGGCAAGTAAGAAAACACACCTCTTACCTGCCAAGTCTCCCAGCTTAAATTCTCAACTCCTCTTCTTATTTTCTTCTGCGTCCAACACTGAAGGCAGAGAAAAAAAAGAAAGAAAAGAAAAAAAAAAGTGTATCAAAGGAAGAGCCACAACTATTCATTCAAAACCTTTTCCATATTCGCTACAACATTCTATCCTGAACAAAAATCTCAAGGAAATGTAAGTGGGGTTTCTCCATGCATTTTTCCATAGAATTCAAGTCAGGCCCTGAGTAAAGGTCTCCCTAAAATACAAGATGCTGAACCTGAGAGCAAGATTTGCAGCATGAGGAGGAGAGGAGGATCTTGTTAAAGGAAAACTAAAGTGAGGGAAGCAATTGGAAAAGATGGGGATTAGGATGCCAGTAGAGCAAGGTGCTTATTTACAGAACTGTAGGAATACATGTAACTAATTAATTAGAAGTCTCTACTCAGATGGATGCTACCTCACACAGGAACCCTTCAGGGTCTGCAGAGGGGGAAAAAAAGAGAGAAAGGGGCAAGTGGGAAACTGAGCCAGTCAGCAGAAATCGATAGAAAGACTGACAGCAATTTCAGTGGAGTTTGGATCGTACCCAAAGTAGCAGAGGGAAAAAAAAGATGCAGCAGGAACAGGGAGAATAAATGAGAGAGCAGATTAATAACTCCAAGTTATTAGCACAACTTAAGAATAGCTGGGGAACTGCAAGAGAAGGGTTAGATTCTGCTCTTCAGGCTCATAAATGCTGGCTTGCTCCATCAAAATAAATGATGTAGTTTTAGATTTACATCAGTGTAACTAAGAGCAAAATCAAATTAAGGAGTACAGAGTAACTGGAGAAAACCCAAGCATTATTGAGCGTTCCAACACTGGGAGGCACTCAGATACTATAGTGCTGAAGGCCATGTTAGTAGATTGATTAAATGATTGATCCATCAGTAGGAGATTTATCCAATATGGGGAGGAAACAGGGAGCTCTAAGTCAAGACTACTAATTAGTTATTTATATTTCCCTGCACATTATAAACATACAAAGGAGATGCTTTACAGAATTTGCAGTAATAGCAATTCCCAGTTATTTCCCACTCTCGGGATTAGTTCTAACATATTTCTTCAACATTTTAAAGGTGTTTTTATAAAAGTATTTTGAAGAGTTCTTGTAGCAGAATCCCAGGACTTTCATGTTCTTATTTAGATCATCTCTCCTTCTCTGAATCTTAGACTGACACCAAATGCTACAAAAACTAAACCCAGAGCCATTTGTACTAGGAGACATGCACTATTTTTCTCGGATAAACAACAAACTCTCTCTACACTTCATTGCTAGGCTCATCATGAGTTCTGTGTATGATGGTATGAAAGCAGCACTCTCTTTTCAATAGTTTCACGCTCCCACAAACACGGACTAGTTTCTTTCAGACACCTACTTTTAGTAATGCATTGCCATTCCTTACATCACATACATGCTGCCTCTGTTCTAAAAACAAACCTTAATAAAAACTAAAGCTCTGACTTGAGCTAATCTCTCTTACCTTTCACTTACTTCCTATTTCCTTCCAAAACCATTGCAATTATCACATTGTACCTAAGTCCTGACCACTGGGATTTCAAATGACTTGAACATTATCTGGTTTTATTACCAATTTAAAAAATTTATTCCATGTAGTCTCCCTTTTATTTCCATGTTTAGACCACAAAATCCACCCCTTTCTAATGATAACTGCAACAAAGCTAGTCACATTTTCTGACATCGGTCACTCACATAGGCACACATTTTTTCACTTTTTAGTACCTGGCCTACAGGCACAGAGAAGAGAAGAGAAAGCTACTACTAGCCAATCCAGGGAAATATATTCAATTTCACATTGTGGAGATCTATGGTTAAATAAGTGAAACAAGAGGTTCTATCTAGTTCCCATTCCCACAAGTAGAATTCTTCTATTAGTTGTGTATCACTGATGGGTGAGAAGACATGGGTCCTATTCCAAGGTCTAACGATCACAAGTGCCATTATTATAAGTCAACTTATTCTTAACTACAGTTTCAGAAAGAAAAGTTTTTCACAGCATTTTTCTGGGAATTTCACACGTTTTGATTCCCAACACTTGGCTGCAGCAGGATCAGACAGGTATGATTCAAAACACTGTGGCAGGTAACTTCAGAAGGTTCCACCTGGATATTTATTTGAGCATGTTCACTCAACTTTACTCAGAAATTAAGCTCTTAAATATATTATAACCAATTTATAACAGGTTAGTAAGTAGGTCATGAGTGCATGTATCTATGATCAAAAATTAGAGCTCAGTGTCTTGGGCATAACAGCATTGGTACTTGAGAGTTATCATCTGCTGCATAGAGGAAATGAAGCAGAGAACTGGTCTGTAAGTTACCATTTCCCTTTCTTCCATCTCCCAGAAATAAACAAATTAAAGACATTGTGAAAGGTTTACAGTAAGACCCATGCAAAACTTTCACCACAGAATGTAAAAATCCCTCATGCTTCATTACAAATCTGAAAAACATGACAGTCTATCAGCAAACAACTTTCACAAAATGATTAAGACTTGAAACAGAAACTAAAGAAAAGGGCTGAGATTAAGAACTATGATTTTAAGAAGAAATTATTTGAAGCAGACTGTTTTCATATGTTTTGGCCAAAAGCCAGGGAAAATGAGTATTTTCAGAAACTAAAAACCATCTTGATGGGCAAGAACTCTTGCAAACCAGTAAAAAAAAAGTAATTTACATACCCTTTTGGACATCCCTAAGTTTATGTTTAGTAGCAGTATATCTTTATCTTTAGGTGCAAACAAACAACTTGTCTCAACAGTTGAAAAAGCTTCATAATTCAAGAGGATTTCAGGGGGTTCTGGAAATCTTTTCAGAATTAGGCTAGAATTTATTCTACACTAGAAAAGAAACAGCACAAAACAAACCACCTTTATTAACCATCCACAAAAACAGCATCCAGCTTCCTGACTCTATTTTTGCGGTCAGCAAGACTTTACTCTAAAAGGAGTCCCATCACATCAGCAATTCCCCTCCCAAACAGTTCCATTTTTCAAGCCCCAGATAGCGATCTCTCAAAGGCAGGGACCATCTTCATGGAACTTGTCCATGAAGCGCCTGCTGCACTGGGTGCTCCAGTTCCCACCTGCAGTTTCTGGGTACTGGTATCCACGATGCTACAGCAGAACACATTAACATCCCTCAAGCTTTTATCTTTTTCTTTATCATGGACAAGATGCAGTTAAGAAAGAAAGTACAAAGCTGGATAGTTAAGAGTCACAGAATCATTTAGCTTGGAAACGACCCTTAAGTTTAATGGTTGGATTCAATCTAACACTTAGGGACACAAAGCATGTCCCTAAGCACCACATCTACAGGTCTTTTAAATACCTCCAGGAATGTTGACTCAACCACTTCCCAGAGCAGCCCATTCTAATGCTTGACAACCCTTTCTGTGAAGAAATTTAGAGGTGAATCTACAAAAGACTGGAATAGCGGCTTGAGAGGAATCTACTGCTCTGTTCACCTGAGGTGTTAACACTGATAACCAAAGAACGACAATAACAGGGTTGACTTTTAAACTATTTCCAGGCTTATATATGGGAAAAGAACAGGTTGTACAAAGCACTACACGACTTCCCACTCTGATGTTGTAGGCACGTGACATTTAAAAGGTAACCTGGTTAGCCTGCTTCCATCTAACAAGGAAACAGCCTCACAGAGCTTAACAAAGTACAACCACCACCCAAATAAGACAGGGATGAGTTCGAGGGGCTCAGAGTTCAAAAATACATCCCACTTAACCAGCCTGCATGAGTGGAGCTGATTTTGTAGGCAACCTCTGAAGGGTATTTACACCCTTTTCTACCCTCCTCTGCTCTCGCTGCAATACTTGTACAGAACATTTCTTAAATCAGATATGGCAGAACCACTAATAATCCATTTGCACTCTGGGTGAGCTTGACTAATGAATTCAAATGAGAGCAGAAGCAAGCCACAGACTGCCAAATTTTTAATATCCTCATATTTTCTAGTAATAGTGTAATCGTAATTAATGTTTACTTTGTTGTGGATTTTATTGTTGAGTCTTTAAAGTCCTCTGGGATCCCTTTGGGATATACAGCGCTATATACATGTAAATTGTTATTACCAAATAACAATCGCTGGTCGTTTAAATTATACAATAGCTACCTGATTGTACTTAACTAAGTTAAAGCTCTAATAAAAAATGATTATATATAATATAAATTAAAGATATTCTTCCTCAGTTCAAGAAAATAAAGGTTTTTTTGCATTGAGTATGCAAGTGCCTTGCAACATCTGGAGCTTGATCCTGCAGTAGTGAATTCAGTTAAGACTTTTGCTGTTGCTTTAAATGGAGAGGTGGTAAGATGCTTGACAGAGTTAATTATCTCAACAAGTCTACCCTCCTGAAGCAGCAAAATTAAGATTTATTTTGTTTCCCCAAAACCATTTTGTATTCATCCTTACGTCTAGTATTGATCCTGAAGCATCTGTAAGAGTCATTTTGGCTGTATCACCCGTTATATATACACTGCATGTCTGAGAAATCATTTCAACGGAGCACAGAGATCCTTGAGCGGACACTAAACCAGTTAACTTAGTGCTGGTGCTGCCAATTGGGCACCGCGTGGAACACACAGAAGGCACTTGACCCTTCCTCTCTGCAGTTAGAAGTCCTGACCTCCTCTTATTCTATGACATATCCACAGGGACACAGCCTCCAAAACATTTACCCTTAGTCTTGCAATCATGAGAGAGATTTTAGGATGCAGCCAATTCTGGAAGTGCTGTTGTCAAGCATACTTCAAAATCCCAAAATCACACGATCAGCGATAAGGTACAGTGACATTTTATAGACAAACTCTTGTAGGAGATTATTTACTTGGCTTTGTACCATCAGAACACACTTCAAGCTTCAAATCCACTGGGGAAAGAACTAATTTAGCTTAAAGTCTTAACATACGAAAACATGACTCCAGGACTTAAGGTTAGAGAAAAACCTTGTTTTTGCTCTCTCCTAATAAATACGAGAAGACCGAGGGGATGGGGTGTGGGTGGAAACACGTCTTTTTCTCACTGACCTCTGCCAAGTCATTTCCCTTGCTTCAGGTTTCTCATCTGTGGAACAGGGGTAATGGTATTAACCTCGTTACTGATGAACAGCAATATAGATGAGTCTACATTATATTTCAGTGATAACAGATCATCTTGTAGACTTTTTAGTATCAATAAAAAAAAAATATTCATTGCAGAGTCAATGACCTGTTGGCCAGTGATGACTAACCCAACTTAAATTCAACTGCATGGGTTAAATTTGCAGTCAGGTCGGGATCCCTCCAGCAGAGATGGACAGACTGTCCTATGGGTTGTAAAGACCTCAGGGGGCTGAAACATTTTTGCTGAAAAACATCTCTCCATGCTGACTATAAAGAAAGACTCAGATAACAATGTTCAGAATCTAATTACCTCAGAAAAGTGCCTAATGATAGTTAAGGATGAACCTGGAGCCACAACCTTAATTTAATAAGTTCTGGATTCTTCTGAATTTTTCCTTGGGAGGAAAAAAATAAAATTAAAAAAAAAAAATAATCTAAAGTTTGATCTGAACTTCCCTCCTTTTCTTGCTTCCTCCCCAAAATATTTTTTTTAAATTGAGAAATTACAGTGGGGTGATTTTTATGTGCAAAGTGTACTAAAAACCATTACCTTCAGCAAATAACTTCAACTATTTCCCCCACCAGAAGCATATTTTGTTTCAAAGATGACATTTCAAAGCAAAAAATGTTCAATTTTCACATAAAAATTCATAGAATCATTAAGGTTGGAAGAGACCTCCAAGATCAAGTCCAGCCATCAACCCAACACCACCATGCCCACTAAACCACATCCTGAAATTGGAAATTTTAATTTTAAATAAAAGTAACTGAAGTTAGAAAAGACTGGACATTAATTGGACAAAAAGAATTGGACGGTAATTCTCTAAGGTGTGGGCTAAGATCTCACTAGCTGAAGATCCCTCTCTCCAGCAATGCAAATATCAATGATGACATGCCACAGACCTTTCACATATACTTAACAACTCCAGTGGCGCTCAGCCAACTTCCACCAGCTGAGAACATGGGACAGAAGACCCAGCTGAAATCAGGGCTCCCTTGTAGGAACACCTCTATATCTTCCTGCTTGCTGGAGCATGCTGTCTGTAGGGTTCTTCAGCTGCAGAAGGTGGTGGATGATCATACCCATGTGCACAGACAGCTTTCCCCTAAAGTACAAGTCCTCCATCAGCATCGAGACTGCCTGAGCCACCAGAAAGTGCTGCCTTTTGTTTGACACATCTCTCTCTAACGTGTCAGCAGAAGAGCACAGGGTGGTATCCATCAGTCAAGCCACAATACACCCTGACACACCAGTTAGTGGGAAGGAGTTGGAAGGTTAAGTCAGGGTTGATATCTTGAGGTGGGAAAAGGATCTTGGAGGTGTGAGGAGGAAAAGAGAGAAAGGCAGGGGTGGTACAAGATCCATATTGTTGTTTCACTAGAAGGACACAGTGTGTCATAACGAATTAGCGTTAATTTGCACCAGCAGTACAGTTAGATTGAGACCGGCAAGCGACGATGACAAACAGCACTTGCAAGATCACATAATGAGGGGGCAAGGCTGCTTCACTGGAGCCGCTTCACTCAATTAGTGGACAAGGCTTTTAATGCTGCTATGCACAACCAAAGCAATTTTGATTACTTAGAGCTAAGTCTCCATTTAGAATGAGTCAGAAGCCGACATAGGGTGGTGTTTTGTTGGGGTGGTTTTTTTTTTTTCTTTTAATATAATTTAGCTACAGAGTATTTGAATGGTAATAAGCTATCTGAAAGCTAGACACATTAGCCTCTGTTTGTGTCTAAGTAAGGTTGAAATACACTTTTAAAATAAGTTCAAATAGTATCTATTCTAGCAAACAAAACCGATAAAAAGATAGCAAGCAAGCAATACTATGACAAAAAATGAGGGCCAAATTTTGCTCTTATTCACTGTGATTTCACTCTGAAACTTTGGAAGGGGATTTTGGTAGAACAGCAAGATATTTCATGACAGTAGACTTCAGTGTGCTTTGCCCACACCCTCTTATGCTAGGTTTAGAATTAGTGATTTGATTGATTCTGTTCACCAGAGACCAAAACTGCATTACCTCCTGAGTAATAAAATATATAAAATATTAAATAAAATAGTAATAAAATATATAAAAGTATAACATTTTCTTTGTTCAGTTGTTTAAAGCAGGTTTTAGATAGCTGATGTTTAGGAAGTATGATTTAATACCAAGAAACTCACAAAACCTGAGCAAAAAAAAAAAAAAAAATCTATTAATGTTCATTAAATGTTTCAGAGTTCTCCAAACCTTTGTTTCCAATGTTGAAAGTGGAGCTGCACACATAACTGTGGCTTAAGGATACTTTTGCTGGGCAAAAGAAGGTGTTACCAGCAGTTTAAAAGCAGATCCTGGGAACAAGATGCTGCTGCCAAACTTTCCTTACTATTGTGTCTTAGGGATTGAAGTATTCACCAAGCACCTGAATTTAAACTAAAGATGATTTGGAACAAGGATCTGTGAGTGCACCATATCTTATTATCAGCTCTAACCAGTTGTACATCAGGATCGACTTACCAGTCTTCCCAGTTGAAGCCCTGCATACACACTTACATGTTCCTTGGCACAGGGAGTTGACTCCAATTACCTGTTTTCACAGGGATGAGCCTGCTCCCAAACCTACAGAATTATTCTCTTTTTCCCTCCATGAACACATCTGCATGAGTGTACCTATGTAGAGACTAAGAATGTAACGTGAGAAGAGAAAAACTACATTCAAGACCTTCCTTCAATTTAGGAGGAAAGGGGATAAAAACATGGATCTATGTGCCTGTGAGCAGTCCTTGTCACTAGGCTGTACAGTTACTGAGTCTTCTTGGAAATCCCAAGAAATCAAAATGCTTTGTTTCATATGTATTGAAATGAATCATTTTGATGTTTAGAATTTTATTTTCATCTTTATCTTGCATGAAATTACTTGTCAGATTCAACCCAAATTTCTGAAGAACTTCAGCTGCTTCGAAATTGGATTTTTGGATAAATTTGTTTTTGTGGAAAAAAGCCCCAAAAAACCTAAAACCACTCCACCAAATATTCAACATTTCAGTACTTCATCAGGATTCTCTTACAAGTGGGTGGAGGGGATTGTGGGGGGTAGGGTGCAGTTGAGAGAAAGGGATTCCCTATCAAAGAATCATGAAAGAGTTTATCACCCACACTTTTCCCTATACCTGATATAGCATAAAGCTGGATTTTTCCACTGGCCTTTGAAGCACCCAGTACTGCCCAGTTACTGTGCTGAGGTGCCCAAATCAACAGACCAAATGTCTGATGCATTAAGGACACACAGTGGATATAGGCTTTGCCTAGAGCACAGATCCAGGAACATTTTAAACTGCTTCATTTCTCAGCTCCAGTACAGCTATGTAGGTATAATTTATTTAAGATTTGACTCAGCAGGGTAGCTGCATGCAATCAGCATATTGTTTTTGTGAAGGTTCCCCCCTATTGCCCCTTAAGACAGGTTTTAACTGTCAGTATATTGGCCTTTTGAATTTTTGTTTTCATAATACCATAAGCTATTTGAACATACATTATTATATACTAATCATTGCTTGTCCAATTTTTTTTTTATTTTTTTAAATTTTTTTTAAGTCTTACAGGCAACAGCAGAGAACAAGAAATGCAATTTAGTTAGAACTTCAAAGCAATGTTTCGTTATCGCCCAAACTGGGGCTCTTTTATGCCTCACTCACTATTTGGTTTTAAAAGTGAAAGGAAACCAGTTGCTTAAATTTGTTCTTTCAAATTTCCACCCACCTCCTCCTGCTCTAAAAGGAAGGGCTTTATGATAATAGATAGGCTGATCTTGAGATCAATCACAGACAGAGATATATTTACTGTCCTTCGATAGTCACAGTATTGCTTACATTCACATGAATTAAAGATTGCCTAAATCCTGCCTCTGAACATTTCCGAACTTTAAAAAGATAGAGATCTATATTTGAATTTCATATCCATCCCAGATCTCTATAGTGGGATGAACAAAAATACCCAATTCAATCACACCTGAACTCTATAAAAACTTGATCTTTCAAGATTTGATGTCATCCTGTGTACTTGTGTACATAACGAACCAGCCCTGAAAAACTAATGCAGAACAGCTCACTCCACATTCACCCTCGCTCCTTTTTTCAGGAGCGCCTTTGTATTGTTCAGCTTTGCTGGTGAAGTGGATTAAGTTAGACTCCATATGGCATTTTTAGTGGCGAAGCAAAGTGCCCACAACAGGAGCTAGCACAGAATGGTATTGTGCTTCAATGCATAGCAGAGATTGTTCAATAATGACCTAATACAGGGGTAAGCCTGAATAATACATTCAGGTACAACAAGATGCTGGGTGCTTGAGGAAAAAAAAAAATACTGAAAAATTCAATGGTCTACACGTTGTGCAAAAAGTCATATTACTTGTAGATAACTCAGGATGGTTCCTTTATAAACCCAAATTCACAGATTAGCCACATTCTGTATTTATAAGTTTAAATCCCAGAGTTGAAAATCCCCGTGCTACAGGTGCAGTGGGGACAGCACCTTGGAACATGCAGGATTGGTGTGATGGACTTCCACTTTTCATATAATTGCACTCCAACCATTACTAGCAGTCCTGGTTACTCATTCTCCCTCATCCTCTCATCCCTTCCCCCTTTCTTTTTGACCAAACAAGTCTAGACAACTTTTGTTCAAATCCATTTAGTTTCATGAAAAGAAAAAGTCTTCCAAACAAAATTTTAAAGAGCAAATCAACAGTATCTTAGACATTCAACTAAGAAACTACCAATAAAAGAAAAAAAGCAAAAACTGTTTTAAACTTTCTCACAATAGGAAAAGTTTGTCTGGGTGGAGCAATTGGTAGTGGAGCAGAGAAGAAGAAACTGAAAGGTTAAGGTTTTCCCCGTATGAAAATGGTATCTCAAATACACACTCAGCAGGACAGTAATACATATGTTTTTGAACTAAAACTCTAACCTGGCATGATTAATTTTGGCCTTAGTTTTGTCAAAATATTGGAGTCCATATGGCACAAAGCAAATAATTTTACATTTTTATTTTAAACCCCTACATGTTTTGTTTGTTTTTTTTTTTTTCTCTTCTCTATTCCCTTCTCTTCCACCACACGCACTGGCAGCCGCTACCCAATACGCCAAATGCCAAATCAACCCTGCAAGCTGGCTGGCACAAGCGCTCTACAATACTGGCACACGCTTCCTTTTGCGGGGGGATTCTCTCTGAAACCCTGTGGCACATCCAAGCCTCCCTGCTTAGCAGCTGAGGACCCTGTCTACCCCAGGCACGTCAGCAACAGGGTGCCTTGCCTGGGAACACGCTGCCCATTTCATTAGGCTTAAAATGAAATAAAACGATTACACTTCGCATCGGTGCGTCGATTCCCCCTCCTGCCCCAAAGGATCAGTCAGTGCTTTATAAGATCTTTGTATCCAGCAATAAAAATTAAAAAAAGCATTGCTGCTGCAGAAAGAGAGGATGCAAATTGCTGCAATATAAGAAAAATAAACAAACAAAAAGAGACATCACTTTGCAAGCTGAGCAAACTCCTGCACCTACAGTTGGGCTCCACAGAACACAGATGCCTAACTGGAGCAAAAGGATGTCACTCCTTTATCTCTTGTCCAGAAAATCTTCAGTGAGTTGAAGGAAAATCAAAAGGCTTTGCTGACCCTGTCACAGAATTCAAATTAGTGCTGAGGCTCTAATGTTAAATCATTCCTTTAATCATTCTATTTGCTGGTCTTCCTGGTTTTTGGTGGTATTTTGTTTTAGTTGCTTTTTTTTGGTTGCTTTTTTTGGTTTTCTTGTCTTCCCCCCCCATGCATGTTGCTCTAACCCATGGCACAATTTTTTATTTATTTTTTAATATACATATTTAAAGACTTTAGCTAGATATTCAGAGTATAAGATATCAGGCTCCTTAAATAAGCAAAACAAGTAATACTATTTTTAAACAAAGACCAAGAATGAGTGTTGGAAAGTCAAGCATGCTGTACTGAACCAAAGGTGCATACACCTTGTAGTTCATTTTCTACACTTGCACATTAAGTTCATGGCCAGGGGTGAATCCCACCTCCTGGTGTGATAAGCATCCTCTGCAGCTACAGGAACTGTGCCCAGGATCTTCAAGACAGCCCTGATGGCAAGATCAAAATGATACTCCTTTTTTACTTGCAGCAGGAAAAGGCGATTCCCTCTTCTGTGACAGCCTATTTTGAGGGAGTTTTGGAACTTCTCTGAGAAAATCCCATTTCTTGGGCTGTCTTGTGCTTCAGGGTATGGACTAGAGGAGCCTCTGGGGAGATGCTCTGCAGCCACAGTTCTTCAGAGGTCTTCATGTCAGCCCAACATCTGAACAAGCCCATGCACTACTCTTCCCTTGAGACACAGTGAGGAGCCCAAAGAACCAGGTGAGCGTACCAACCCGTGACACACTGAGGACATCACCTGCAAAGTTTGATACTGCTGGAGCTCCCAAAGTGCTGGCGGCTCCCTGCCAAGGTACATCACCTTGCCACAGCCCAGCTGAGAGCCCAGGAACAGCATAAGCAACAACTAATGATTCAATTACTCCCTGCCACAGCGTAATGGTCAATCAAGATTGCTTGATCACAACAGCACTAAAAACTTTCCTCTGTAACAGATTTGGAGAAAGAGGAGGAAAACTTTGGTCTAAAAACTTTCCTCTGTAACAGATTTGGAGAAAGAGGAGGAAAACTTTGGTCAAAAAACTTTCCTCTGTAACAGATTTGGAGAAAGAGGAGGAAAACTTTGGTCTCCTGTAGCTCCATAACACATCCACAAGACACTGAGCTGCCTGCCTCTTCCCACAGTACCAAGTTTCTGTTGGAGCAGCAACTCCACCTAACAAATGTAACTTTAACAACAGTAAAACAACCTAATAGCTTCGCATGCCAGGGGGCTAATGTGGTGGGCCATTTAACGCTGCACTAAATAGCCCTGGTTTGATTCTCATTGCCAAGTGCTGAACTGAGAATTGCAACTGCAGGAGCAGTTCCTAATTCATTAGTTAAAGGGGGTCATTACTCATAGGGTGGGGGAGGGGGAGGGGAAGCGGAAAGGGTGGGGGGGGAGGGAATATCAGACAACTCCAAACATTCAAAGTCGACAGAAGGTTGCACTCCTGAGAGATGCAGTATTTAGCTGAAAGCCTGACAAAGCTCTGCAGCTGGGAGGCCTGTGGTGGTTTTACTCAACACTAAAAAAGTTGCCATAAGACACTTGTAACCTGGATAATAGGCTTGGTGGGAACAGGGAAGCTGAGAATGAAAAGAAGGTGAAAACATCTCGCTAATAACACTGCGGTTTCGTTTCAACTGGCCCTCAAAACCATACACCATGCAGGCTGCCAGCACAGCAAAGCAAATAAAACTGCCTTCCCATCTACAGCTCCTAACAAACTGAACCCCCAAAAGAGACCTGATTGCACAGATCACTTAAAAACTTAAAATGCTACAAGGAAACAAGCCCAAATTTACAGGGCACCTCTGCAAAAGGAGAGCTTTATTCCTGAACATTAGAACCCTAAAACAACCGTTTTCTCTAATTTCTGCCATCACTCAGATTGGCCTTGAATTACCTCCTGATAGGCCTCCCATGTGCTTGCAGATGAGAGAGTGTAATGGGGATCTGTTAATTAACTAGAAGCAAAGTTGCACGGTGGGGATCAAACACTGGCTGCGTTCTAAAACTCCCACAGAGAAGATGAAATGCAGCGCAAACTTTAAAGACTTCCCGTCATTAGCCAAGACCTTGGCTGCTCCTGGCCCAGACCCCTCCTGTTTCAGAGAACAATGAGGACAATGATGGCAGAAATGAAATAGTGCAGCAAGGAACAAAGGAATTAGCTATTTACCCACAGAGAGAGAAAGGAAAAGAAGGGTGGGGGGGAAGGGGGAAGGGAACTTGCTTTTTTTTTTTTCCTAGGGTTTCTGTCTACTTTTAATTAATTTACAGCTGCCAGGGACTTACACATAGAGCATGCCCAGGAACATTGTGTTAGAGCACGGTGTTAATACATGTAACATCTACTGTTTACTTCCAGGCAGGAAGGAGAAGCAGCTGGGGCAGAGGGGCAGTGGAGAAGGAGAAGAGGAGATCTTCTCTCTTCATAGCTGCTTGAAAGAGATGGGCAGAGAAGAGCAAAAGGTTACACTGATCTCTTAATTTCTATGAACCCGCTCCCATAACAGCTACTAGAGCTCCAGGTAGGGTAGATCACTGTGGGTAAGACTTGCACTGGGTACTAAAATAAAAAAGGACAGCACTAGGACAGGGACACCCAGGTGAGGTGACAAGCACCACACCAACAGCTCATCAGAAAATGAAGGTCCAGGTTTAACAGGTTTCCTCCACCGCCCTCAGATCAAGGGCAGGAGACCTCGGGGTGGAGACCCACAGCCAAACACACTGCTCTGCAGAGATACCCAGCGGCACTTCACTGTTTCCAAAGCACTCCCTCCAAGCTAATAAGGCTGGCCTTCCGACAAGGCTAATTGGGGCCACGATGGCACTTAGCTGATAGCTTCTTCAGCAGTTCCACTGATAAATACTGCCCCAGACTTCACTGAGCTGAAAATCCAGTTATGGCTAAACTGTGCCTACCCCATGGACAGAAAGGCATGGCACCAGACTGGGACTGCAACTGGAAAGGCAACTGGATGCAAGAGAGGATACCCTAAAACACCAAAGCTGGCATTGTAAGCCTATGTTTGAGAGACTGACTCAGTCACCAAATGCTAATTTGCTTCGTCTTACCTTTCAAAGAAAAGCTTTGTTAGATGGCTATTTTCATGAAGCTCAAACCTCAGCATGCAAAGCAGTATTGCATTTCCATTGCAAGCCTAGAAGAAAAGGCATGGAGAAGCCACACCATTCAAGAGCAGCCCTGTACTAAGACTCTACAGTTCCACCTACAAAACCACTAGACCTCAAAACACGGCGATGGGTGCGGCATGAGAAGTTGAAGGGAACAGAGTAATTCTCCTGGTAGGCACTCTCTGAATATTTGCTTGGGCTTTTGTCACCCTTGGAAAATGAACAGAAGAAACAGAGGCTCCACTGAAAAATAGAGTCTGGAGCTGACCAGATTTATTCTCAGCCCAGGCAGCAGCCCTAGGCAGCAATGGTTTCAGTACATATTTTGCACATCGTTGCTTTTGATAGGGAATGGGAACACGAACACAGGCGAAGGAGTCCTAAGGATGGACATGAGCCCTAGGTGAGGACGAAGCATTTACAGTGTTTCCTGGCTGCTCCAAAGAACAGAGGTGGTGGGGGTGACAGTCCTTTTCAACACCAAGATCAAATGATACTATTATATGTGTTTTACAACTAAGAGGCATAAACACTCAGTTTCTAGGCTAGCTGTTCAGAAGAATCAGCATGTGTTCCACAGTTCAGGAAAAGAGACAAAACCTTCTAGGCTTGCAAGTTAACAAGACCAAAACAACAGTTAAAAAGCCCATTCCACATCAAGCACGTCTGGCTATACAGGATAGAAGACAGAAAACTTCCCTGACATTTGGTCCAGGGCATGAAGCTTGACTCCCCATAGGACAAGGTGTAGGGGACAGTGAGGGAACACCCATTAACTAACTCCAGGGATGGGAGATAGAAATAAGGTGAACAGAAGGTTGACGGACTTTATATCCTGTTTGGATGTGTTATAAAGCCAGCTACACTTTCGAATGGGAAAGTGATGTCTTCTTCTCCAGAAGCATCTCATTGCAGTGCCTGATAGTTGAGTTTTCAGGTGTAACAGGCTCCATTCTCCAGTGTTGTCTACATATCACTCAAACCTAACTAAATTCAACTAAAATATCTAGCAGTACATCTCTTCGCTCTTTCACTCCTCTCTCTTCCAGCAGCTCTTGCTTCTTCCCCCGAGGACTGTTTCTCACTATTTGGAAAGCACTGCTGTCATAACTTCTGTGTGTGATTACCCTGTCCTCTACCAGTGAGGTCCAGATACCCACCTGGCACCCCAGGGATGACCATTTGTGTCTTGGGTCCAATGTGGCCCACACCACTGCAGCACTCAAGTGCTGCATCTCCACCTAGAACACCCATCCTCACCACTCTCCTTTTAGGTAACGCTGCTATTTACCCTTGGCTGTAAGACACACACATGATCTGTCTTGCCTTTGGTCAGCTGGCAAAGCTGGGAACCAAGCCTCAGCTCCAGGTTAGTTTTACTGGGGTGTCCGTGTTCCTCATCACAAACAGGGTTCCTCCACCTACGTTTTGCCAACTGGTGTTTCCTTTGTTTAAAGCTACTGGACTCATCCATGCAGGTGACTGACATCTGTGTGTGTGCAGGCACCATTTTCTCTGTTCTCATTGCACTGCTGAGCCTCTGATGATGCTCAGAGTCCACAAAGACTGAGTGACTGTAGGGGTTGAATGAGTTGGCAACAGCAGCGAGGAGGTCACTTTGGGTCAGAGCTGAAGCACATTAAGGTGGCAGACAGCAGTAAAGCTGCTTACAACCATTGTCTTTTGGGGGAAAACAGACATCACTGATTTCAAGAGCAAGCACCACCACCCACCACTGCCCAACAGAAACAAATCTCACTCATCTGGTTTATCCAGGCAGATCTGTTTGGACCTTTGCTTTTGAAAATGAAGAAATCTCTCCAAGTTTTAGTTTTATAAAGACAGAGATAATAAAAGGGGCTCAGTTTATGAAATTTGTTCAAATCTCAAGCAGAACACACAAGATTGTCGCTCCAGCCAAAGGTCCAAATTGCTTTAACATGGTGCAAACACATCAAATTGATCTTTACAAAAAGGTCTGAAGTGCAAAGTAGTAGAGTTCAGGTTTCAAATTCTTTGCTTTTATGCACCTCTGACAGCAAAAAGACTGTGCTCAAATAAGTCATTTTTTAAAAAACCTGGTTTATTAATTCATTTGGCTTCTGTCTCTGAGAGGAAATCATCCCATCACAGAATCTGCCAAAGGGTTTAGTTATTATTAGCCTCTAAGATGCAAGCTAATTGCTTTCTATGTTTTTCACCACAACCAGCTGAGATCCTGAGGTTCACAAAAAGGATACTGCACATGCTCAGAAATCCACCTGTACTGAAGAGTTTTAATTACACATTTGACACTAGTGCTCCCCTGTGTAAAATCTGTTATTTGTTACATCTTACAGAGACTTCAGCAAGCCTGTAACTCTGCACACATCACTAGTCTTGCTGAAGTTAGACTATTCAGATGAATAAACTAACATGTGAACTTGCCAAGCCTTTGCAAAATCAGAGCCACAGACTGTATCACAGAAAACACTAAAGACTGTCACAACTGCCTAAAATTAAATGCGTTTTAAAAGGAATATATTTAACAGAAATTTTATGGGGAAATCGTTGGGTCTCTCTCCTCTACAAGATTATAAAATCAGATATCTAAAGACTAGTACTGCACAGTCCCACTAGTTTCATATATCCCTTCCTTGAAGTTAGTTCAAGCCTAGAAATCCTCCAAAAAAGTGGAACGATTTGACTTCTACACCTCAGGAACTCTCTGCTGCCATCATGATTTCTTGAGACAACAGCATCCCCATACAGTGCATTTTGAAACAGGCACTCTCTGCTCCCGTTCACTCTGGAAGCAGAAGGAGGGAGAACAATGCTCAGTGCTAGTTCAAGGGCTGCAGTTCAGCAAGTTGAGTGTGCTCAGATAATGGTCACAGAGGAGGTTCAGAGAGGCACAGCTCTAGCGGACAGTTAGTTTTTCCCCCAAGCAGTACCACCATAAATGGATAAAACCTGATCAATTCCTTTTACTCTGATAGTTTGCCTCTTGCAAACACTTGTTGATAAAGAGTTGAAAATAGCTATATAAGCAGTAATAAAAGATGGAAGATAAAGTTGATACAACCAACTTTAATACAATCAAAAAACCCAGCACTCCTATTCTTATGGGCATGCTCTTCAGCCTGATGACATTCTCCAAGGAGCTGAAGACTCCAGCCCGTTCCTCAGCATACAGACCTGCACAGCCAGGTTATGCATTTGCTTGAGCAACATACAGAGAAATGCAAAGCAGTTATCAGAAGCAATCACACTTCATAGAATTACCAGTATAGAGATCTCCTTCCATCCACAACAGGCCAAATCACTGAAACACAAGCCTTACCAATGCCACACGCTGTTTCCAAATTATTTTGCATTCCAGCCGCAGCAGTTCACCCAAACCCAAGGAGCATGTCTTGCAGCCCCTTCTTTCACTTTATATCTTGAGCCAAAGCAATGCTATAAAGGTACCAGTATCAGGAGAGCATACTGGTTTCCCATAGCATAGACAGAGATAGGCCTGAGCTTTTATCAAAGTCTTCATATGACCCGTATCAACTTCTTAAGGTTTCAAAGAGCCTGGATGACAAACTTAGAATCATCCCTCTTGAAACAACATAATGGAAATTTCACTAGAGGTGAGTAAACACTGCCAAGTCAGAGAGGTCCAGATTTCAGGCTGATACACAGTTTGACCCTCCTTTCTCTCCCCCAAAAAGCTTCTTTCAAGTCAGTGTATCACCATAGGAAGTTTCTGTTTTGATAAATATACTTTTTTTAACAAAAGTATTTGTTTCCTGACCACACTACTTGACAATTCTGATTATAAAGCATTGCCATCCATTTGCTTCAGCTACATGTGGGCCTTGAGTTAAACACAGACTTCAATTTTCAAAGTTGTCAGTGCCCTCTCCACCTTGCCCTCTCTTAAATGCAGAGCTGAACATACACATTGACATCACGAACCACCTGACATATGCTGTATGTGTATTATATGTATATACCTATATACATATTATAGGGTGCTGCATAACTAGTGACTTGTTCAGGAGCTTAATCTTAGCCTATGTCTAATTTTTATAGGGCTGCTGAAACTAAGAAAAAAAAACCAAAACAAAACAAAAACCCCACACTTAGAAGCACAGGGAGAGACTATAAAAGGCAGAGGTCTCTCATATAAGCTCAACATGTGATCGGATAATATTGTCTGGATTAGCAGCTTTATAACCTCACCAAGCCCCAGGGCTACAATTATCTGGTTGCATTAAACTGAAATCATCTGCAAAACCTCACAGTGAATGAGCCCTTGGAAGTGTCTAATCTGCTGGTTCACACTTGCAAGTGAAAGCAAAATTCAGTGATGGCAAAGAGATGAACAAACATCACAGTGCGAGATTTCCCAAATAATGGTTCTAATTTTGCTTCAAAAGGAAGGTCTTTCCATTGCTTTTGGCTCTTGTTCCAAATACTTTCCAAATATAACAACATTATAATAAACAAAGAATAAGAAGATAAAAGTCACAATAATAGCTACTACCAATTTGCACCTGTATAAAACTTTTAATTTAATTAGTTTTGATGCAGAAAATTAGTGAGGTTTATTCTAAGGCTGTAGGAGGAACTGGATTAGACACACACTCCTCTGATTCCCTTTGGCCCCAACTGCGTTAACAGTTTGGAGGTTCTCAAACTACATTGTGATTTTAAAGGGAAACCTTCTAACAATTTATTTGCTCATGTTTCCATCATTTTCTCCTAGTCCTTTACCAGGTGCCACAGAAATAGGAACAGTTATTTCACAAGTGTTTATCTATTTAGTACCCGAGGTTTTTGCTCCACAGAACTTCTACAGCCTTGCAGCAGTCTGTCAAACAACCAACCCACCCACTAAAGAACAGTAATTTTGAACTCTGACCAGCTCTCAATTTCAGGCATTCACTTCTGCCTATCTACAGTTTCTTCTGATTATGGAGATGGACATGATGAGCACATACCACCAACTGTTGTACACAGAGATTTACCAGGAGTTTGCTAGAAGAAAACTATGAGTTGATGGAAAGCATTATACTCCAGTTACACAGAAAAGGAGAAAAACATAGATAAGAAGCTCAAAATTGTGTGGTCCTGCAGGTTGCTTAAAAGATTGAGGTTACTCTGCTCTGGAAATGGCAATCACCTGGGGCACGTAAGGAGAGTCCTATATTTTAGGATATCATATAGACAGTGAGCTACCCCTCATCCTTCTCTGTATCTATCAGCAAAAGACTTCTGAAAATAAAAAATTTATAGAAATGTAAAATCACCAATAAAGTCATGTGGATGGACATCTGACACTCATCAGGTAAGGGACTGGTGTGCTTTTGCTACATATTACAGTACAACAAGCTCTGCTAAAAAGCCAATAAAAAAGTCAGGAACTACAAAGAAAGTGACATTTTAAGAACTACTCAGGTACTACTGTGTGGGAATTAACGGTACTATTTTTACTGGTGATCTCTGCAATTCTTCAGGCTCCTCTAGGATGGAATATGCAAGTGGGAAGAAACTTCTAACTAAATTAATTTTCATGCAAGTTTAAATACAATCTGGAAGATGTTCTTTAAAAACTAACAATGAAATTTGAAATAACTTTAACTGAACTAATTGATTTTGGATTTTATCCACATTGGAAGCTATTTTCTGATATAGTCGTGGGGAGAAATGTTTAACGTGGATATGACTGGTAAATGCTACTACACTTTTATACTAAAACCGATTTTTTGGGGTTGAAAATTAATTTCTTGCCTGAAAAGGATTAAAATAATTTCCCTTTAAAGGAGGTTTCACTAGATTGCTGCTCTATCTATACTGCACCATCCAGTTGTGTATTTATGTCATGACTTGCAAAAGCTTTTCAAGGCACTACTAAATGTGCTTTGAACAGATGGGGAAAGGTAATGCATGCCATTTTGTCAGCACAGACACGCCGATTCTGACGCAAAAAATGACATAGTAGTATATTGATTTTACATACATTTCCATATGCTTAAATAGCTTTAGACTGTATGTTACCGAAGCATTTATTTTAAGATAACTTCACCATCTAAACTTAGGGGTTTTTTTCCATTTATCTTCTTGTTATCAGAATCCATATTTCAATCCAAAGAAAATAAAATAAAAATAAACCTTCCCATTGGCCAATGTATTGACAAAACAGATAATTCCTAAACAATTCCAAACTTCAAGAATGCAGGCCTGCACATCTGCCTACGTGATTTTCTGGATACTTCAACTCAACTCACATCTTCCTCATAGTCCTTAGTGTGCCAAGACCTCCTTTCCCCAGGTCCACATAGAATGGTTTGGATTGGAAGGGACCT
>NW_010323842.1:3956-16530 GCF_000700745.2 Antrostomus carolinensis | reverse complement strand
CATTTGGCTTTGTTAAACTTCATGAGGTTAAGTCACAGCAACACGATTTCCATTCAATGCAATAAACAGTGAGGCTACGACGCTCATCTCCAATGCAGTGGATGTGACCTTCTCATGCTGACAGGATCGATAAAATAAATAGTTTTGAAATACTTATGTTTCCTCTTCCAGAGGTACTTCACAGCTTAAACTTTCCTACATAAACAAGTGTCAGTCACAGTCTACTTTTACACTGGAAATGTATTAGTAAAAGGCTTAAAGCTGCTTTAAAGAAAGTAGTAACAACTTCATTTCACTCTAAAAGTGGGATTTGGGTTTTTTGCATGATTTGTAAAACCCATCATATAAATTCCATTCGCAAACGTTAAGAAAGGAAAAAAAAAAAAACCTCTTCCAGGGTTATTTTCACTTGCAAAGATGACAAGTAGGAGGAAGTCGTTCTTATTCCTGAAGAAGTTTTTATATTTCTTAAAGAATAACTTTCTCCTGTGCTTAACATCAACCCAACTGCATCTGGTGAACAGAAATTCTGTAGCATCCAGAGGTACTCATGCCTTTTACTCTTCAACTTAGTCCACTTGGTCCTGAGAGCCTTCAACCATTTGCTTGTTTTCTAAGATCAAAGTCCTGTTAAACTACCATTTCAACAAAATCTGCAGTTTTCGATGCTTCTTCTCACATAAAAGTGAGATCCCACACATTGTGCCGATTCATGAATTGGTGAAAAATCATAGAATCCCAGACCGGTTTGGGTTGGAAGGGACCTTAAAGCTCATCCAGTTCCAACCCCCCTGCCAGCAGCAGGGACACCTTCCACTAGACCAGGTTGCTCAAAGCCTCATCCAACCTGGCCTTCAACACTTCCAGGGAGGAGCAGCCACAGCTTCTCTGGCCAACCTGTTCCAGTGTCTCACCACCCTCACAGTGAAGAACTTCTTCCTAAAATGGAGCAAGGAGAGAACTGGAAGCCACACAGTGCTACTTCAGTGCTAAAAGCCCTCACATTTCTGTCACAACTCAGAGCTATCAGAAAGAAAAAGGCTGAATACACATCGGAGCATGTCTTAAAGCAAACATATTAACATATGCTAAGAGAATACATGTTAATGGTATAAATATTAATTCTATACATTATATTCAATAACGAAGATTATTATAGTGGTCAAACTTACTCCATACTATGAGAAAAGCCATGAACACCTCAACAGCATAACCACACTGTACTTCCTAAATGGCATAATTTTGCCTGTTTCAACAAGAGAGATCCCCTCCCTCATTCCTACCCATAATACTTCCATCAGCAAGAGAACTCCTTAGGAAAAGCCAAAGCCCCTGTGTCCACCCAAGAAAGGATCAAGCAAGGGGGGGAGATGGCTAGCTAGAAACACACAGTCTCTGAATTTTCAGAGGTCATTAGGAAAAGCGGGTTCCATGTCTGAGATGTAACAGACAAAAAAAAGAGTGTCAGGCCACATGCAGGTCAGTGAAGCATGGGACCAAAGAATAAAGTATATTTACCTATTTTAAAGGAAGCGAGCTCCTCTAGAACATGCTCTCATGCTCAATTTTCTTCAGATTTAATAGATTTACTGTGTTTTACAGAAATTAAGATTAGTGACTTACTTATTGAATGCTTATTCTTGCTGTTGCTAACAGCCAAGTTTTAAGCAAGCTGTTCTTAAATAAAATAAATAATAGAAAACATTAGTCAACAATCTTCTGCCATTGGAAAAAAAAAAAAAAAACAAAAAAACAGATTAGGAAAAGATCTTGAAGTGAACCATCACAGAACTACCACACATCCCAATAAATAAATAAATATAGTAACATCTTCTGGAATAATATTAAGGGTATTTTACTTATTCTTTCTTATTTATACTGCTTATTTATGAAACACCTATATACATACAGTTAACTCATATGAGTCAGCTGGACTGCAGAAGATCAGGTTCAGATCAAAGATATCATACCCAAACATTATCAGGAAAAAAGGATATGACTGACTTAAATGTAGATTGTAGGCTACCTTTAAAAAAGTACTTTTAAATTCTAAACCAACATAAAATCAACCTCACAAAATGTGAACAGGAAATATTAACGGGAATAATATACACATAATATATATATATAAAATAATATTAACAGGAATATATAACAGAAACAGAAAACATCTAAGATGGTTTAAAAGTAACTTTAAATGTTATTACATGCTATCCTACAGGACTTCAAAACAGAGTAACAGCCCAGCTCTGTCCATCTCCAGGGTAAAGCCAGCTCAGATGACAGGGCAGGGTGAGGAGTTTGAGGCACAGTTGTCCTCCAAGGACAAACTCCCCCAATGAAGTATCCCAAACACTTTGCTGCCTTTAGTGCAACAATGCATTCTCCAAAGGAATCTGGCTATATTTGATCTGCCTAGTAACTGGAACAAGAAAATACTTGCCACTAGAAAAAGAAATAATGTGAAAGGGAAAACATATCCCCTTCTGTAAAATACCTTTAACTTTTGATTAACTGAGCTACAGGATAAGGTTGGTCATGAGGAAAAGGTTCTTGAGGCATCAGAGGGTGGTGGAGCACTGGAACAGGCTCCCCAGGGAGGTGCTCATGGCACCAAGCCTGACAAGATTCCAGCAGCATTTGGCCAACATGTGCCCTCAGGGACATGGTGTGAATGTTGGGCTTGTCCTGTGCAGGGACTGTATGATCCTTGTGGGTCCCTTCCAACTCACAACATTCTGTGATTCTATAAAAAAAACCCACCACTGACAGAACCAGTTGCGCTAGCAGACAAAAAATTACCTCCAGGTAAGGCAAAGGTCCTTGAATCCAACCCACCTGAATGCACTGAATTCCACAAAATGGTATTTGAGGTACTGTGTCATTACAGGCTTTAAAACCACCACAGTCCTTCAGTTCAAGGCACACCTCACACCTTGAACAACACATTCTCAGGGGCAATTTCCGTATCAATAGCATAACAAAGGTAGTAATGGTAGTGGTTTAGGTTTGTCAGGGTTTTCTACACTGTAACTTAAAATCCTCCTGCTTAAATCAGTGTACACAGTACTAAGATCCTCTCTGGGGCTGCAGCCATTCACAGACAGTTAAGCACAGGCCAGGGTGGAGAGGTCTCTTCCACAGAATGCTTTCCCTGACAGGGACAAACTGGAAGGACTTCAAGGGAAGGATCACAAAGGTAATCAAAGGTTTGGAGCATGTGACATACAAGCAGAGGCTGAGAGAGCTAGAAGTGTTCAGTGTCAGGAGAAGAGCAGGGTCTGGGGAATCCCATCGGTGTGTACAAACACCTGATGGGGAGGGAGATGCCAGGGGGAACAGCAGAGCCTGGCATTTCAGAGGCAACAAACAAATTGAAATACAAGATACAAAATTTAAATCTAACACAACCCCTTTTTACAGCAAGGACGGTCATACACCGGAAGAGGTTTGCCCAGAGCATTCGTGGAGTCTCATTAAGATACTCTGAGCAGGGCTGAAGAAGACAATCTCCAGAGGTTCCCCAACAGCCTCAGCCATTCTGTGTCTGAGGTACCAGCTATAGTACACTGTTACATCGTAGGGATATAGAAAGGGACATAATTCCTTCATCTCTACTGCAACATAACTGAGTCCCCTATACCAAATGGAGATGGTTTCTCTGTGGTGTTCTGTGCCACACTTCTTAATGTTCATTTCTTCCTTCTTTTGATTCTTTTTACATTTTCAAGGTATTCTTTTTCTTTGCCTAGCTATATGCTTTACACAGTCATCTCAGTCTTCATAAACATAAATTGATTGATGGAAGTTATTTGCTTTAGTTTACTCTCTTTATTTCCTACTTTTCCTAGAATTAACCTTTGGGGGGGCTTTAAGGATATTTATTGTTACTATTTTAAGGATATTATTTATTAATTTTTAAATTCCACCTACTTAATCATACTAGGAATTCTTTATTACTATTGCCTACCTCTGCCTTTATTTTAAGATTAACCAACTGAGAATAAAATCTGCACAGGAAAAACTCTCAATTCCCATCCTTAAACTCATGGTCTTTAAGCAACTCTTTGTCCAGAGGGTATCACCACCCCAGTTCAGCAGTTTCAATGTCACTGACACTGAAGAGCAGCACACTGCTTCTAAGAGCTGTATAAAATGGCACAGAGATTATAACATCAACCAGCTTCTATCAGCTACATACACATCCAATGCAAATGTTCGGAGGGTTTGGGAGTGGTTTTGAATTGTTTTTAAAATAGCATCAGAGTTGAACCTACAGGACTTGTTGGGTTCTGACACATCCTTTGGCACACGGTGTTAGTGAGGGATCAGCTTCTCGGATGTTCCTCAGCCACAAACACATTAGCACTGGTTTGAATCAGTGCATTTTAAAGTCACATTTAAGGAAAGTTACATAGCAGAAACTGCTGGACAGGGCAGAGAATAAACAAAACTGAAATACTTCTCCCATGTGGCATTCATAATTCTACATAACACTTCCAGCCTGAAAATTTTTAATTTGAAAGATGAATCTTACTGTGCTGAGTATTCATTTTTCCATTCAAAGTATGTTTGCTTTGACAATCCACACACTAAATGTTTAATTTGTTACTCAGCTGAGAAAAGCAAAGATCTCCATAGCTACCAACAAGCTGTTATGATAGGCTAGAAATGGCGGATAGTTTTGTATCATCCAAACTTCACGCATTGGGTTTGTTGCTGTAACAAATTAAGATGTATCTGGGAGAAACTGTGTTCTTTAGAGACACAAACTTTCCTCACTATTGTAAAACCCTAATATAGTAGTAGTTGCTCTTTCTGAGATGGAACTGAAAGATTAAACATCCTTCAAGTCCCGTGAAAGAGCACCCACATATCTCTCCCATATATTTAATTATAAAAAATGTTCAGAAACAACAACAAAAGTTGTCCTTTTCCGTAATTAGGAACTGCCAGGATCTAACAGTAGAGAACAAATGACGCATGCTACAGGAAAGGAAAGACTCTCAGCAAAGAGAAGAAATGGAGAACAATCAGAGTACTTGTGTGTCAGAATAGAAAGAATGCAGGGAGAAGCAAGGCAAAAGAGGAATAAACCTCAGCTACAAGTAACATCAGGCTCATTAATAGAGCAGCAACAGAAACATGAAGTTCAAAGAAATATTTTTGGTCATTTGCTTTTAGTTATATCCTCTTTCTTAACCAACTTTATTTGACTGGTTAAAGGACACACACCATAACCACATCAATTCTGGCATAGGATTAGTAAAATAGAAAGATGGCCACAACTGAACTGCAAAAGATCTTGTCATCAGTTCTGTTGGCCAACACACACTAACTGGAAGTATTCTGGGAATAGCTTTTTTTTTTTTCTTTGCAACAGTAAAAAAAAAAATGCCAAAAAGCCAGTCTCATCACCAAGTGTAACACCAGCAGTCAGGAAGCAGAGCCCTCTGAGCAGTGGAGGAAGCTTAGAATCATAGAATGGTTTGGGTTGGAAGGGACCTTAAAGATCATCCAGTTCCAACCCCCCTGCCAGCAGCAGGGACACCTTCCACTAGACCAGGTTGCTCAAAGCCTCATCCAGCCTGGCCGAGAACACTTCCAGGGAGAAGCAACCACAACTTCCTTGGGCAACCTGTTCCAGATACAGCTTCTGCTGTGTCACCTACTGCAGGCAAACCTGCTCCAGGTTACAGCCCCAGGATGCTGTTCCTAACTCCAGTGCTGCAAGCAGATAGTTTCTATCTCATCTATCTCCTCTTTACCTCCCTGAGCACGCCAACTGCTTGCTAAGAATTACCTTTTTCTAACCAAAATGGATTTCAACAACCAGTCCATCCGCAGCGCACCCCACTAAAGAAATGACTGCACAAAGAACCACACTTGTTTACTAAAGTTAAAATCTACAAGAAACATACCACAATATTTATTTATACTGGGCAATGTCAGTTGTAAGTGTACAGGTTTTCCAGTTACTCTCATCATAACTACACTTCAGCTTAAGTCAGAGGTAGAAGTCGTTACCATGTCATATTTTTCAACATCATCGAAACGTCATAGAGAAATAAAACACATTCTTCATAAGAATTCTATTATAGGCTAATCAGTTCATCCTTTCAAAAAATGTAGAGTGAAAAAGTTAGTTTCAAGTATGAATCTGTGTCCATTGTCCTGGTTTTTAGCTGGGCCAGAGCTGGTTTCTTTTTAGTAACTAGAACAGTGCTGGGGTTTGGCTTCAGTTGGGATTTGTTAGGAGAGAAACACTGAGAACATCCCCATGTTGCATTTGTGTCATTGGAGATTGAAAGACTTTGTGTTTGTCCGTCTGCAAGCGCAAGATCTCAGGGGGTGAGGAATATTGCCATGGATCAGCTCCATGGGCATTGGGCTCTGCCAAGGGGCTGTTCCATCTCCTGTCCCCCATGGGCAGGAGATCCATGAGGGGCTCTTCCTCTCCTGCTCTCTCTGGTTTTGGCTCGGGCTCTGGCTCTCCCGGGATTGCGGTTTCGGGTTGGGATTGTGGCTCCTGCGGGATCGTGATCTGGGAACGGGCCGGGCTTGGTCGGCGGGTGGTGAGCAATGGCACTGGGTATCACTCATTTGCATATTCTATTATTACTATTATCAATCAATATTATTTTAAGTTTTCTTTTCTTTCTATTATTAAACTGTTCTTATCTCACCCTCCAAGCCTCCTTGTCCTTGCCCCCCAATCCTTTCCCCTATTCCCTGGGGGTGGGGTGGCAGTGGGTGAATGGCTGTGTTGGCTGCTGGCCAAGGGCCAGCCCAGTGAAACTGTCACAACCTGATGCTCTTCTAATTAGAAGGGTCTGATTATATAAAATTTAAGTAGAGGAAAAAAGAAACCGCCTAACAATTCACACTTTTTAAAGAACAAATATTCAACGCTACAGAAGAACATTACAGCACTGGAACTTCTAAATCACTTTTCAAGACAATCTAAACAGTTCAACAGTTCTCCTAAATAAGTGTATTGAGAATCACTTGCAAGTCATAACTAATTAAAAAAAAATACACTGCACTTTACAAATCCATTCTAGACAATTCAATATTGTAACATTCAAACCTAGCACACTTCTTGTTTTAAAACACAAAATTACTTCTACATTGAAAATATGAAGCTTTTAAAATTAAATATGCAATATACACTGGTAATATGTATCCCTTTAGGGAAACAACTTACTTGATTGAGTTTCTGAAGTGGTCCTCGGCAGGATTTTTTACTGTACAACTGTTCAGCAGCCATAAATCTGCTTCAGCGGAGTTGTCTAGAAGACAGAAAGATACAAATCTGTGTTAAGAATTATCCAACCCATCAACTAAAAAAGATCAAATTTAGCCTTTATCAATAATTTTATTATTTGCAAAGTGACTTTATATTCAACATTTAAACAATTACATTCTTGAAAGAGGTTTTTTGTTTATTGTTTGTTGTTTTGGTGTTTTTATCACAAACAAAACAAAACAAAACCAAACAAAACCAAACATACACACAAGCATTTCCAGTGCTTTTTTTTGTTGTTTTGGGTTTTTGGGTTTTTTTTGTTGGGGTTGGGGTTTTTTTTGGCAAAGGAAGAATGAACAGTCATCTCACTCACCAGCTGAGATGCCACTAGGTTGCCTATCATGGAAAACAAAGTTCAGAAAAATGGTCACTACACCCAAAAATTGAAACTCCTTGGAAAGATCTGGGGGAGTATAAGATCTGCCTACTGAAAGGCAAAAAGAACATCAAAATGCCTAAAGGTGCTTTTTAAATTCATTAGTGGTCAACAAAAGCAAGTTCCACTAAGAAAACAAAATCCCTGCTTCATCTCTACTGTGAATTAGGACTACAAGAGAGACAAATCAGAATTTATAAAACATTAATCCCTACTAAAGAGAAAACTCAATGTAGCTAATTTGGAAATAAATATGTATAATTCTAGTTTAGATTCTGTCTTAGTCCTGGTATAATTATAGTTCAGTAATTTTCAGACAGAAGATACTCATGTAACAAATATCTGCCTCCATTCAGATAAGCATATAATTTTCTTCCAAGAACCAAACCTTCCTGTATGTTCACAACCTATTGGTATCTAAATGTATTAACAGAACTGAATCCCAGGAATATCTGCAGAAGCACATAAACAAACTCTGATCCTGTAAAACATGACCCAGAGTACAGAATTACTACCATAGTTATTTTTCTTGTGAAGTCAGAGCTTCTTTTTTCAAATAAAAGACTGAAGAAAATCCAGCTCAAATATTCCTGTGCTCTAACATTCATCAGTTTAGCATGTATCAGTTTGGATCAGGAAATCTGTGTCACTCATCCTGAGTTATGAAATATTCACTGAGGTATTGTGGTGGTATGAACTCAGCTGGCAGTCAACCACCACAGAGCTGCTTGCTCACCCTCCCCCACCTGGGAAATAGGGGAGAGAATCCAAAGGGTAAAAGTGAGAGAACTCATGGGTTGAGATAAGAACAATTTAATAACTGACATATAATAGAAATTAAAACAATAATGTCAATAATAATAATTACACTAATAATGGAATATACAAATGAGTGGTGCATAGTGCAACTGCTCGTCACTTGCTGGCCGATGTCCAGCCTGTTCTTTGACTAGTGATCCCAGAGAAGAGAAAAAAAATCCTGAAACCAAAACCACAGTCCCAGAAGAGAGAGAGCATTTTCCAGCCAACCTTCATTTATATGCTGATCATAACATTATACGATATGGAATACCCCATTGCTACATTCAAATGCCAATTTGCATTTGTTAATCTTACTATGGTCCATCAATTTCTTCTGCACCTGCAGACCAGCAAAACACGAGAAATTGCAAAGTCCTTGATTTGTTAGTCACAACTGAAAACATCAACACTTTTCTCATACCAAATTCCACACTAAAACCAAAACACGGCGCTATTCTAGCTAATAAGAAAAAAATCAGTTCTATCCCAGCCAAAACCAGGACACACATCCTTCAATAACATAATCCAATGAACAGAGCTAAAAGACCACTTTTAGGATCTCTTATTTGAATTGACATCCTGCTAAAGCAGAAGAAAGCCTGCAAAGATTTAAGCATGTTTACATATGCACTTACCGTGAATGTATCCACACAGGCTTCAATATCCTTTTCCCTCATCCAAACACTTATGGCTCTAAATGCTCTAAGTGAAAAAACTTTCCTTCTGCCTCACTGCCATTTTCTCCAAAGAAATCATCATAAAATCACACAACATTGTTAGTTCGAAGGGACCCAAAAGAATCATCCAGTCCAACTCCTGTCCCTGAACAGGACAAGCCCAACATTCACACCATGTCCCTCAGGGCCTTGGCCAAATGCTGCTGGAATCTTGTCAGGCTTGGTGCCATGAGCACCTCCCTGGGGAGCCTGTTCCAGTGCTCCACCACCCTCTGCCTCAACAACCTTTTCCTCATGGCCAACCTCACCCTCCCCTGCCACATCTTCCTGCCATTTCCTCTGCTCCTGGCATTCGTTGGTGGCCAGAGAGCAGAGATCAGCACCTTCCCCTCCTCTTCCCCTTGGGAGGAAGTTCTAGACCCCCATGAGATCTCCTCTCAGTCTCCTCTTCTCCAGGCTGAACAAGCCAAGCGACTTCAGCCTCTCCTCATACCCTTCCCCGCTAAACCCTTCACCAATTTTGTGATCCTTTACAATTAACTATCAGTGACCTAACCTAAGAAGCAAGGAAGCTGAAAATAAAACATAAAATAGCAACCAAAGGACAAACTTACGTTAAATACAAGAAAATGTTCAGAAATTTTCTAATCTTTGTTGACAGAGATTACACCATTAACTTGGATCAAACATTGGCCTCTTCTACAACAGGGAAAGGCTACAAAGGAGTCGTCAAAAATAACGTTCAGACCTTTAGCTAATTTAAATATAAAGCAAATGTACCAAGATCTAACCCTGTCTTGACAGGTTGGGAAAGAGGAACAAGTTCAATTTTAGTCTATTGTGGAAGTCAAAACAGAAACGGAAAGAGCCAAAGAATCTCTCCTCCAACCCAGGCTGCATGAAAACAACATTTTCAGAGTAATTATTATACTATTACTGTTAGAAAGATAATTATAGGTTAAAAAATGATTAGGCATGATGTACAGAGAAGCAAAGAAAGGTACAGTTTCAAAATGAGAGAAAGGGTGAACTCTCGGCCTAGTCAAATTCAGTATGAAAACAAACACATTTTTAAAACAGTTTTCCAATAACACTGCCAAAATTTGTATTTCTTATTCTTTTCAGCAGCATAAAATGTTTATAAATTCAGCTCCACAGCCACCTGAGAATCAGAGGGGGGAGACTAAACAACCAGAGGCCAACACTAAGTTAGACAGGAGGCTGGGAACACTTTTAACAGACAAGGGTTTCAGCAGCAGTCATACATCACTGTAGAGTATTAGTGATAGTAGAAATAGTAGAAAATAGTAGAAAAATTCAGTAACAATTTTCAAGAGATGTCTTTATTCAGAGGAGAGATGCCTTAATGCAAAGAACACCAGTTCCAGGCTTGGGTTCAGCTCCTCCTTGTACCATGGTCTCCATGTGTGAAGGAGGAGATAGCTTCACTGTGACAATACTTCTGCCCTCAAGCTAAAATAAAACCCTTTTCTTCAGAATAGCATTGGAAAAACTAACACACTAAGTTTAGGAAGACTTTACATGCTAACCCAACTGGAATCATTTCATACAGCAATTTGGATTCCAGGCTATTCATATATTTGCTCCTTGACCGGGACTCTGAGGGACAACTGCAACACTTGAACATATTTTAGCATAGGAAAAAAAAACAACCAAAACCAGACAAAACTACTATCAAATACATTCAAATTCATTCCTGCACAGGTTTCACCCTCTGCAGAACAGAATCATAGAATCATAGAATGGTTTGGGTTGGAAGGGACCTTAAAGCTCATCCAGTTCCACCCCCCCTGCCAGCAGCAGGGACACCTTCCACTAGACCAGGTTGCTCAAAGCCTCATCCAACCTGGCCTTGAACACTTCACCACGGGGAGGAGCAGCCACAGCTTCTCTGGGCAACCTGGGCCAGTGTCTCACCACCCTCACAGTGAAAAACTTCTTCCTAATATCTAATCTAAACTTCCCCTCTTTCAGCTTAAACCCATTTCCCCTTGTTTTGTCATTAACTGCCCTTATGAAAAGTCCCTCCCCAGCTTTCTCGTAGACCCTTCAGGTACTGGGAGGCAACTAGAAGATCTCCCCAGAGCCTTCTCTTCTCCAGGCTGAACAGCCCCAACTCTCTCAGCCTGTCCTCATAGGAGAGGTGCTCCAGCCCTTGGATCATCCTGGTGGCCCTTCTCTGGACTTGTTCTAACTGGTCCATGTCTTTCTTATGTTGGGGGCTCCAGAACTGGACGCAGTATTCCAGGTGGGGCCTTACAAGAGCAGAGTAGAGGGGCAGAATCACCTCCCTCGACCTGCTGGAAACGCTTCTCTTGAAGGTGCAGAATAAATGCTTCTGTAGAATAGAATCTTCTGAGCAGTTTGGGGAAAAGGAGTCTCATTAATGTCCACAGCTAAGAAATCACTTAAGAAAAACAGAACTGTAGCAGAGGCTTGTCCTCTCCTTACAGCAATAATATTATTTTATCATATTTAGCTGTTCTATTTCTGTATTCTAAAACCCTTTTTCTTATTAACTCTCAGTCTCTCTCACACTGATACATTTCCATACAAGTTTTGATTCTGTAGATATATTAATATACACAGATTTATGAGTTATATGTATTTATTAATAAAAGTTCATACCCCAACTCTTCAAAATAATAGTTGAATTTTCTTAGTTCTTTATGGCATTGTTCCTCCACAAAAGAATTACATGCATTGGTGTAGGTTCACCATCATCTACTGTTTTTAGTCTAGCAAATTTCAGTTTAAAAAAAATATATATATATTTATCAACAGGGCATTTTTGTATCAGGTTGCAGGAAAACAGACAAGTTTACAACACTGTGGGGACAACCTGGCCATGGTTGCTTTCAGAACTTTCAATGCACTTCCACTAGATGAAAGGCTTTGATGGACACACTGAGTTGGCACCACACACCAGATGGGAGTTGGCATGTATAAACAAGATCTTGAGGCTTCGGAATTACCAAATACTAAGCAACAGCGGAGCTAATGGTTCTATATTTGGAGCAGGGGGGCTGGCTGGATGTGTATAGGTATCTATACCTATAGATATATGTATATTAATCAGTGTTCCGACATGAGGAGTTGCTAGTGTTCAGTGTGTGCCCAAAGAGAAGAGTAAAACAGCACTGACAAGTAAGTTCAGGCTTCTGAATACGTGCCTACACGGGCAGGGGCAGACAGACCTGAGGTTTCTCTGTTTACACTCCAGAAAGAGAGATATGAAGTATTTAGGTCTAGATGGTAAACAGCACATGAATGCAGCACGGTGCCTAAGGCAGCCCATGCATCCTTCCTTGGAAGGTCTCTATCTGCCACCCTTTCCAACTCCAGCTTCCACCTTATAAGGTCACAGTGAAGCTGGGATTCATTCGTTCA
>NW_010323842.1:0-3897 GCF_000700745.2 Antrostomus carolinensis | reverse complement strand
CCTCAGAAATCTCCATGAGACCATAAGGTTTTGGAGAAACCTCCAAGATTTCAGTGAAGAACAAAGGCTTCTGTTTGGGAACTCACACAGATCTGACTGAAGAGGACAACCTAACCTTTATAGAAGGTTTTCCAGCAACTCATACATACTGTGAGAGGCAAAACTGAAGCAAGAACCATAAGCTCAGTGAATTATCATTACAGTAGTAAATATGAGACATAGGTCCTCTGTTGCGTGTAGACGTAACACTCAGGGATATGGTTTAGCAGGCACAGTGGTGATGAGTTGACGGTTGGACTGAACGATCTTAAGAGATCTTTTCCAACCTTAATGATTCTATGATCTTTTTATATGCTGCAAGAAACTTCTCTAAGGGGATCTTCTTTCTTCAACTTGTTTTTTTCCATATATTCAGCCTAATACTACTTTTTAAATGATTATATTGGCTGTAGATCATTTTTTGATGAGCTACTTAAACGGTTTCCTGTATGTTAAGACATTTTTAGAAAAAAGAAGTTATGTCAAATCAACATTGCATTAAATGCTCAAAAACAGAATTCAAAACCAAGCTCTTTTTGCATTGTGACATCTTTTCCATAAAAGAAAGGCTACACTGGAAGTAAACCACAAAGTCTATCACACTCTCTGCAAAACAACATAGAGTACAAAGAAACCTAAAGGTCACGGAAACTTCTGAACACTTAATTGGGAAGCTCTGGAAAACAAGAATTGGCTGCATTATGCAATACTAAGAGGATAAAATGGCAAGAGTCTGAAACATCAGTATACCTAGAGGAAAATAATATTTACAATTCTTTTCTAACGAGCATTTGGGGGTTTGTTATCATGTTAGAAATCATAAATCAGCAGAACTTCTTAAGAAGACTGTAGTAATACTATCAGTTGAAAATTAAACAACTGACTTGGTTTTGCTCTGGTGTTTTAATTTAAGTCTTTTTTTTCTTTCTTTTTCCAAAATTTTGTTTTCTTCCAATCCTCTCCCAAACCACATCTTCTTGAAAAATCAAAACACACAGAGCACTGAAGTATAAGAAACACAGATAGTGAAGCTCTGAAAGAACAGCCCTTCTTTACTTTCTTCAGTACATCACTCCTCTCTGCACTGAAACCGCTACCAGATTTGCTCAGCACTGCTTGCTCATAAAACATGAACTCATTATTTGTATGACATGCTTTTAAATCCTGCACATCAATCTGTGCAACTTCAATCTGAAAGAAGATCTTTCTCTCTAACCACAGAAGGCTCTCCCATGGTCTTTCCTCCAGCTCTCCTTGTCCTGTTCCTAACTCTCTGTGAGTCTTCTTCTCACCCTGCCTGATTTTCCATGACTTCTAACTCTCTTGCACAACAGACACCCCCAGTTTTTCTGGTTTTGTGTGCTGTCTTCCCATTTATTGGCCTCCCCTTTAATGCTTTGTCCTGTGCGTTCTCACTTCCAAAACAGTTCTGCTCCCTTCCCTCAATCCCACGCGTGGCATTTTGTGCTCTGGAGGCAGAGCATCCGCAGACACAGTAACACCCAAGTTCTGTACCTGGAGCATGTGCTCACAACCGGACTCCGTGTGAATCATCTCCCCCCAAAAGACACAAAAATCCAATCGGGGACATCGCACACGTCCCATTACAAAACTCATCCAGCATCTTGACTGGAACAAAGTTACATCCTCTGGACTTGTTCTAACTGGTCCATGTCTCTCTTGTGTTGGGAGCTCCAGAACTGGACAGAGTACTCCAGGTGGGGCCTTACAAGAGCGGAGTAGAGGGGTAGAATCACCTCCCTGGACCTTCTGGCCACACTTCTCTTGGTGCAGTCCAGGATATGGTTGGCCTTCCGGGCTGCAAGTGCACACTGTCAGCTCATGTTGAGCTTGTCCACCAATGTGGACAAGAATGTCCACATTAATGTGTAGCCATTAAACTGGATCAGTCTCTCAAGATAGATAGAAAGGCACCAAGAACCATTGGTTCACGTTGACTGCCGCCAAACATTGAATATAATCACTTTGCTCCTTGATGTTAGACTGCTGACATCTTCCTTACATTTTGCTCATTTCCTACCAATTTAGAACAATTCCAACCCAAACCATTCTATGATTCTACCAAACTTTTCTGATTGTGATTCAACATCCCGGTGTCACAGAAACCCACTCGTACACCCTGGGTTACTGAAATTAGGCGCTGCTTAACTTAACGATTTCTTGGGCCACTGGGTATTGAGGGACCTCAGCGAGTATTGGGAAAGTATCTCTTTCATAAATATGAGTTCAGAAATGCTGTGAGTCACCCATGCAGGAGGAAAGCACATTTCCCTCTGGGGACATTCAGTTTGGTTATTTATTTCTAGACAATAAGTTTGCTTGGCAGAGGAAAAATCCACAACAAGGTTGAGAAGGACAGGAGAATGGAAATTTTTCATTCTGCTTTCTTCCCCAGACCCTTCCTCAGCACACAAGACATTCAGTTACCATGTGCTAGTTCTCTATATTCCTTATCAGGTATAGTTAGTTATCAACTTCCATACACCACGTCTCACAGAAACGATTCCAAACAAGCACTTTCCCTCTGCCTGCTCCCCCAACAGTAATTTCAAATCAAAACCACAAGTTCTCATGAACTTCCAGATGGCATTTGTTTGAAATCTTAGAGCCACATTACCAGTTCCCACCTCCGAAGACCTACCATGCACTTACCAATGATACAAAACACTCAGACAAACACATGCTGAAAATATTAACTTTGCAAATTGCGAATGTCTTTCAAAACAGTCCCACTCATCTCTTACCAGCAGTGTCAGGATGTAAAATACAAAAGGTTCGACTCAATTTCAAGATGACTTCTGTTTTCCCATTGAATTTCTGAGATATTCTGTTCATAACAAATTGCTTCATCTACAATTAATGAAAATACTACAACTTGGTTCACCCTGCGAATATGTTATTTAAAGCTCCACGAGGAAAGACTATCTGCTTATCAAATCACAAAATACAGGCAGGTCTTCATTTAAAAAAAGAATAATTCTCAAATCATGTCTCTTGCCCTGATTTAAATTGCAAATATGCAAAGTTGCTATTGTTATTCTCCATTTAAATTTCCATTACTGCACTAATTGCGCAAATAAGCTTTTCTGTTTTCTCCTGTTTTTAAGAAATGGAGTATTTTTAGTAAATTAATTCTTGAGTGGGTAGACATCCCAACATCAGCTACTGCTGGATTACAGAGAGGTTTTATTCCAAATCAGGATGCTGTGTCTGCTATCAAAAGACATGTCTCTTCTGTTCAACACCAAAGCAAAGGTGCACAGGGATTGTCTACTGAAGACATCAAATGAGTAGGAACTGAGCATGTCTGAACACACAGAAGATCCAGTTAGCTCAAATAAGGGGAGGGAGGGGGGAAAAAAAAGAAAAGAAAAAGAAAAATATCAATAATACACCATTTACTGGATTCAAAATACGTCCTTGCCTCTCTTAATTTCAGTATGGTAGACAAATAAGGCAATTTTATGTCCTCATGCACACTTTCAGGTCTGCCTATGACATTTCTAAAAAGAAAAAAAAAAAGTGTTATATTTTCAGCCACTCCTGAAAGCCCAAATAAGAAGTGTACTAGTAAAGTATCCCTGGTTTCAGCTATCTAGGTGGTAACATGCAGCTACTGGGACAAACTACTGAGCTACCAGTTGGTGTCCTATTTAATCTATTCATGACCAAGAACTTTGCCTTATCGCTCTCTCCAAACCCCTTCAAAATATACTAAGTTCATGGCTGGAGTTACCAAAGCCAGCAGAACATCTCACAGAAGTCTGCTGCTATTAAAACTAAGGGCAACTTTGAGGTTACTCATGGAATCATAAAATGTTGTGAGTTGGAAGGGAC
>NW_010323841.1:99645-114555 GCF_000700745.2 Antrostomus carolinensis | reverse complement strand
CACTTGGTTTGTTCAGCCTGGAGAAGAGATTTCATTTTGGTCTAGAACTTCCTCACAAAGGAAAAAGGAAGGGAGGGTCCTGATCTCTTATCTCTGGTGACCAAAGACAAGAGAAGAGGAAATGGCAAGAAGATGTGCCAAGGGAGGCTGAGGTTAGACATCAAGAAAAGGTTCTTCACCCAGAGGGTGGTGGAGCACAGGAACAAACTCCCCAGGGAGGTGGTCATGGCACCAAGCCTGACTATATTCCAGAAGCATTTGGACAACACCCTCAGATACATGGTCTGAATCTTGGGATTGTCCTGTGCTAGGGCAGGAATTGGACTTGATGATCCCTGTGGGACCCTTCCAACTCACAACATTCTACAATTCTATGATAAAATTTTTAATTGACTTACAGGGGAAAAAAGATTATATTAACATGTTACATTCCACTGCCCCCAGGCTCCTAAACTGTTCTGTTAATTTAGGCATCATTCAGCCTGCATAAAATTGGGAGCAAATATAGTTTCTAATACAGTTAAGAAGTATATACACCCCTAGAAGGAAACTCTTAGGTGTCTAGCTACTTAAAATCAGATTGTTATGAATATTCTCCACAGATATCTCCTATTACAGAGGAGAAAATCTGTCAAAAATGCTGATGAGATTGAAATATGCAGCATCAAGGGACATAGATGTGTTCAGAGGAGCTCCTGCCCAGAAGTTTTGCACAATGTCAGAGCTGGATTCAGAGCCTGGGTGCCAGTACTGTAGTTTTAAACATTTGACTTGAGTTACATCATGCAAATGACATTTCTGGCAGATACTGGCTGAAGACAGATTAATCAAAATAAAGAAAACATATCATATTATTGTTTCTAATGCCTGACTGACATGGCTTGTGACATGAAGTTTATCAAGAAGGAAAGGATGTTAACTTGGTTTGTCTCTCTTCATTGCAGGAAATTGATTTAACAGTTCATTACAAATTAGAAAAATCTGAGCTATTTCAAAGCACATAGAATGCTGTCTCTTCTTTGTATAAGCATCTGGCCTTCACTACTACTGACACCTATAAAAGCCATCTTTGTACCATGATAGCAAGCAACAGGCACTGTGGAGCTGGAGCAATATCCTTAGACAATCAAAAACATCAAAGAGTTTAGGTTAAAAGGGTGCCAGTGACAGTTAAATGATGATAGTTAACCATTAAATCACAAAATGTTCTATAGGCATTTAGAATCCTATAATGGCTCACAGGGGGAATTAACAGAACAAGAGAATAAAGATATTAATCTATAGGTGTCTCTGATTTACAGGACCTCTCAGTAAGGTTCATAAGAAAATTGTTTTGTGCAGAAGATCACAGAGCAGCTTAAGTAAAGATAAAAGGAAAACCTGACAGAACATTTCCTTTTCAAAGGCAGACAGCTGTATGTGGCAAGTGGAGCATGAGTCTGGGTATAATACTGTAATCATACTAACTGCTAGATGCAGAATGACTTTTTGTATATGCAGCCTTCATATTTTCCCCTCTTCATTCTTACTTTGCATCCTTACAATTTGTCACCATCAATTATATGTAGTTAATAAATATTGCAATAGGGAAAAAGTAAGACTTGAAAAGATATTGGGAAAGACCACACGCTATGTATTCACCATATGTATTTACAAAATACACATAAATACAACATAAAATAATCAATTATCATATAAGACTCCAATAAATTATGGAGTTTAATATTAAAAAGCTACTTTTTTGGCACAAGGGATGCATTCATTGTGCTTTAGGATTTTCACATCAATATTCTTTTTCATTCAAGTATCCTTTCATCATTTAAGCTCAAAACAAAATAAAGATTAGAAGATAGATAATAATTATATAGCATATGAAATAGTGTAATTAAAGGGAAGCTGCTGCAGGCAGGAAACTCTGTACTTGGTGCCACTAGCTAGAAATCACCTACACCAAAAACTAAAAACACTGATGTAGTTAAAGTCCAGGTCATTTCAGTAAATTTCAACAAACCTGTTGTCAGAAATGCAAAATATATTTCTGACACTCAACTAATTCTGTCAACCTTAGTCTGAGGAATCAAAGCCAATACTCATGGCCAGCACAGCAGCGGAGAGCACACCTGTTCTAGCCAGCAATCATGTGCAATTGAAACAGAACATTATACTGCCCAGAACCAACATGGACTCTGAAAATATTGTTCCATTGTTTTTGTATGGAACAAAAGCAAACCTGTTGAATTTTGCCTTGGCGAGGGTTGTACACAGGAAATGTTATAGTACTCTGGAAAATAAAGTTTATCACAGGACAGTCATTTGACATTAAAAGAGACACTGGGAAGCAACTAAATTAAAATTATACTTATTCAATATATTAATTTCTACACTATTTTTTTATTTCATCAACACACTTTTTCACTCAAGTCTTCCAGCACTAAGAAATAAAAAAAGAACCAGTTCATTCAACAACATTTTCTTCCAAGCTGTAGGAGAAAAGTTGCCACTGTAACAGAAGTACTAAAATGCATTTTGACATTCCAGGGTTGTTACAAGCCTATTTTAAAGGACAACCAAAACTATGATGTATTATATAAGTGTGAAAGCATCATCTGACTCTGACAGAGTAGACAAAGATCTATCCTGAGACTAGAGAAGTTGTCTTCAATGCTTTAATCAGGATTAAAACACACTTCAAAGTCTTTGGAAATCCCTTTTAAATATTTCTAAGTTATTGCTTAGTATATGGAAATTACAGCTTTTTAAATTGCTTCCAGTTTTCTCAGTTACAAAATTCTACTTTTCTGATTCAATAAAAAGAGCCGTTGCATCTTAATTTGACCTTTTTAGACTGTTTAGGTTTTAGCTCAATTATATTTAATTTTAAAGCTCCATAATTCTGATATAAACAGCTCTAATCTTTTTAATGAGTCATCATGTTATTTTTAAGTTAATTGTGCTTTTTTCCAGTTCTCTATGACATTTTCCTGTAGGCTACAGAATAATGAATGTTTTACCACTAGATAAGTACAGCAGTAATTGAATATTAGTCTATATGCTTGTGGGCAGAGTACTTAAGGACATGAAAAACATTTTATCTATAAGCAAAAAATTGAAAAATGTTTTATCATTGTGTAAGAGTCAGTAAAACAATCTTAAACTGTCTACTAAAGCAAAATGGGTTTTTTTAGTGCACTTATTTAAAATGGATTTCACTCATCTCCAATATTGCCTCTTACCAGTGTATATTCTCCAATTTTCATAACCAGTGCAATAAAAAGGACTGTTCCCAGACACGTCACTTAAGGATAGGTGCGGAATCAAGTCCTAGATTTAGTCCTCAGTCCTGTAATAAGGTACACTTAAAACCTGGTGCTCAGGTGAAGCCTATGACAGTTAACAAAGCTCCTCCAATTTATTTACTGGTATGATTTTTCAAGTACTAATTTCACATTAGATTGAAAATTTGGCACTGTCCTTCCAGATTTAATTCTATATTCAAAAGCATTTAGTAATAAACTAAATACTATTCTCCCCTTTCAAGACATTGGTAGCTAATTAATGCTCACAGTTTGGATTCAGCCAGCAGGGAAATGAACATAGCTAAATATGATGTTTCAAATTAACAGGCTAGCTCTATAAGCTATAAAATTATTCTTTAAACAGAACTACTGTTTTATTACTACTGGGATCTTAGGTTCATTATGTTCTCATAATGCTCTCAAATATATCTATTAATCTGCATAATCACAAATGGCAAGAATTAATTTCAAACAAATGCAGTAAGTTGCTTATTAATTCTTGATTTCAGCAACAATTTTCATTACAGACATTTATATTTCAAAGAATGGTTACAAAACATAATGAAAAATTATGTCTTGCTCCTAATGTCACAGGTGTAGTTCCTTACACAATTAACAAGCATAACTATTTTTGAGTTAAGTACCTCTCTCAATACCCAAAGCCCACAAAACTCAGGGTTGTTTTTTTTTTTTCACTGAAGTAATCAGACTTTAAATAAAACCCTTCACTTTTTTTAAAATCTACAAGCAATGAAATGAGTCTTAAAATTCTCTAAACTTGGAGTTTTAAGTCTTTAGAGAAGATTCTAGAAGATGACTTCTGAAATTTCCAGGGTATTTCCCTACCTGCACATCCTTTAAAGATGAAGTAAGGGTGAAGCATCCTTTACACTAACAGTAAAGGACACATTAGAAATTCTGACATGTTAGCATGACAGCAATGAAATTCCACTGTTTTTACAAGGAACATTTATAGTCTAGTCCACATCTGGGAAAAGATGTTTTTTTTCTGAGAGAGGTGGGGGTAGTTTGATTTTTCCCCGATTCTGAATTCAGTTTAGCTAAGTCAAAGTCAGAAACAGCTGCAGGGAAATGTGAAAAGCTAGGCAATGCCCAAGATCCTTCTCATGTGAACTGCAAAGTACTTTGTGTCCAAACTCTATTTAAACATATTATTCCCCAATTTCCTCCTCAAACCACGGACAAATACCAGGAGTACAGTAGTTTTATTACAACCTTCTCCTCCTTTGCCTCTCTACCCACCTTTACAAATATATATTTGTACATGTATTACATATTTTAATACTCATTTACGTTTGTAGAGGAGTTGAAGCACAGTGACACTTAAATGTAAGGTGCTTTGATACATACCCTCTAGATCCACGTAGGTATAAAGGGTTTTGAAGATTAATACTTAAGGGGGAAGTTAATGGACAAGGGAGGTATTTTTACACTCACTGTATCTAAATGAAACCCAGGTAATTTGCACCCTGGATCCAATTCACTTTTGCCAGCTTTGATAGAGACTCTTACGTGGCCAAATGCTCATGGTCAAGCATTATTAACAAACCATCAGTAACTGATAACATTGCAGAGACAGAATTTGTCAGAAAATGCAATATAAACTACTCCCCAGCTGAAATTCAGACAAAAGTGCAGAAGGCAGGCAGACAGCAGAATAATTAATTTAGTCCAAACATATATCCCCATTAATCAAAAGACTAAACCATACACTGCTTTTAGTGAACAAAAAAATCAAAATTACATGTTGTAAGTGTGAGGAAAAGGGCAATAGTGAAGTTGGAAAAGGACCACACCTGGTAACTTTTGCCTGAACGGTTTCTACCATTCTAAATACTCTAAATAATTTCTGTCTTCCCATTGTTTATACTTTACTTTCTGTGCTGAAAAAAGCCCCTGCTATTTTAGGTTATATTCTTTTCTAGAGGTGAAGTGAATTAGTTCCTTTTATTAGTGATGTTTCTGTGATGTGAATTGTTGGGAGCTAACCAAGATCTTGTAATAAGAATATATTTCTTCTGTGTAATCTACTTGCCTAGTTATTATTTCAGCATGTCAGTTTGCATCGAGGAGAAAGTATAAGGAAATACTATACATTGAAACAATGAACCAAGTAATGCGGAGCAGGGAAGAAGTTAGAGTTGAAAACTGAACACATTTATTGACTGCAAAGGATTAAGCAGAGATTATTTTTCTTCTCCCTCCCACTCTATTTTAGTTCCTGATTTCTAAAATAAATTAAAAAACCAACAGTCAAGTAAATACTAGGTGCTGTATCTGCATGAGGGACACATTAATCCTTACCATCACCTGTAAGTAGTTTAATGAATTAATAAAACAATAATAAAATTTCTAGAGCATCTTCTGTAACAGAAACTCTAGAAGTAGCTTATAAATATTTAAAAGTTTTACATTTACATTGATAGCTGGGAAAAATAAATCAAATAGTTCATTTGGAGTCAGTCCAGAGGATCAGAAACAGATTTTTCACCTCCTGCATCAACATTGACACAAAGCAGAATTGTTTGTGACTGATCTAAACAATGGTGAAAATGCAGGTGTTTCTTTCAGAACACAGTAACAGTATCATGTGATACCATTTCTTGCCCACCCTGACCCCAAAGGCAATTTCTGCAGTCTCAGTCAACCACTGCTCTTATGAAATCTGAAAATTATAAAAGTTCAGCCATATTGAAAGTCAAATATATAGACGTCCTTATAGTTTTGCCAAGTTTTGTGTACAGAACTTGAACTATTTATTAAATACAGTTCCAAATTTTGAAGGATTTTTCTTAGCTGTTGCCTCCACCTCAATTTTGCAGTTTCTTGTATGTTTTTTCCCTTTAAGTAAACACAGCTATACATTTAAATATCTACATATTTAATGTCTAAATATTTTTCTCATCTCCCTGTTTAGCAGCCCTTTTGAATAACACTATTGTGCATGTTTGTTTTTTTATTCTAGGGCCATAGTATACATTTTATATTGTTTTGTGGCATATTAAAAGTAGTTGTATTACTGTATATATTTAGAACTATCATTTTGCTGCAGAAAATGTGGCATGTCAGGGAAGCCATGCATTACATACGTAAAAGTGCTCTAATTTAACATTGATTCACTAACAACTTTATGTCTTTCTCAAAAAACAAAAAGCATTTCAAATATTCAAAAACACTACTTGTCCTTTCCCTTCTTCTCCAGCTTTTACATGGGCAGAGATGTAGCTATAACAAATGATTACATGGTACTGGCAGAAGTTTATTTCAAACCTCGCATAAAGCAGTCAGCTCCAGCTCTCCCAGCAAATCATTCTATTCAATGCAAAATACACCAAGGTCAGAGAGGAGATGACACTTCCACTAAAATAAATAAATCACTACTCTTATTAGGCCTCTTTTTACAGGAGACAAAAATCATACATTATCCAGCACATTCTTTGTATGCTTTACCAAGAAGCCTTCCAAGTTGTCAGTCATGATACAGCACACAGCTCCAGCACTGGAGTCTAGAGACATTACAGAAGGTAAATTGTTAAATAATTTAACAGCTGCTGTTGATATGAGGCACTTCAGCACACTGAGTCTTTTTATTACTCTTTATTGTTAAGAAGCTTTTATCTGTTCTCAAAATGGAAGAACCATATTACAAAGTCTCCATCTGCCATCACCGATATGATTAAGTTAACTAAACATGATTACTGCACTCTCTTGAAGATCTTAAACAAAATCTGAACAAATGTCTGCAATTTAAGGACTGAGCTGTCAAAGATAGAAACAGACAATAGGTAGATGACTATTTGCTTAGTTTTGGTGTTGATAAGACAAGTTCCTCTCACCTACAGTGAGCTCAGGAAGCTCACTCCTTAAATTAATGAGCTGGCAGGGGACCACAAAACTGCTGGAATATTCTCTTTAAGCTTTAGTCTCAGCAGAGGAATGCACTAGGGAATCACAACAGGCCATCATGCACCAAAATTAATAAATACAACAGGCTACAGATTATAGTTGCTATAAACAATAGACATGAATATCCTATAAGCTCCATACAAGATCCTCAAGTCTATCTTCCCTGCAAGCTACAAAACACCTTTTCAAATGAGTTGACAGAATGACACACAGGAGTTGCTCATCTTTCAACTGAGTCAGGAACTGACCAATTCTGACTTTTTTTCAGTTGTATGAAAGGGGCTGGTTGTTTCCAATATTAAAGATTATTGTTGATTAGCATTATCGTTTTTGTTACCAGAGTAAAATTGTTCATATCTACATTTAAATAGCCAGGAGACCTTTGAGGCTTTAACTGATTAGGAATTTTAGAAGTATAACTTTTCCTGTATTGAAAGCTCTGTAGATTTTTTCAAGGTACTAGCCCTTACAAACCAGAAAAAGCATTGAATTTAACCTGCAGTTACCTAAGTTAAAGCATTAATGCACCATGATAACTTCCAGCTTCACAGCTAGTGTCATCCAGTGCCAACTCTTAAAAACCATTTCTCATCAAGGAGTAATGTGCACAGTTTCTATTTTAGTTAATTCTAGTGAATAAAAATTTAAATGCTTTAATATTCTAAACTTAGTCAGAAGCGGGAGGTTGGAGCACCAGCTAAATAATTCATTTAAAATCACCTATTTGTGGCATGTTACATAAATGAAGATGAATTAGTAGAAAAGTTTTCATACCTTACTTGAAGGTTTAAAGTAACTCTCAATTGAATTTTTGGGGTATTTTTTAAGATTCAATACTAGTATTTGCAAATACTAGAATCAAGTAACATGAAACAGGGACATTACTATTCAGGAATTCAGAACACATTTACTGCTAGATACCACTTATACCAAACTGAGCCCAGCTGCCACCGACACACAGCACAGGTTGGAAAAACCCTGGCCTGCATGGCAGGATCACACTGTATTTTTTGGCAATATATCTATGAACACTAATTAGTGTTCATTTAAATAAAACTGTAGTTCAACTCTTCGTTTAGGAAACACCTTTCAGAAGTATTTCAGACTGCATCAAGCACTGTAAAACAATGGTTTTATCTTGCTCTGCATGTTTATTCTCAAAATAAGCATCAGTACAAGCAGGTGAACTCCCCGTCTTGGAAGAGGGGCAAATAGCACAAGATTTTTATGCACAAAGTTGAAAACAAGCCTGTTTCATCTTTAACTCCTCTTGTAAAAGTACTCCCAAGCCTCATCGCCTTGACCTCTGAGACTAAGAACCACTGAGAATCAAAGTCCATCAGTGCTGACTGTATAACCTCAGCTCCATGGTAGTGTATACTCATAGCTCATATAGGATATAAATTAATGAATTAAATGAACCTAGTAAAGTTTTTGCTTTAAAGTTTAAAACTAGTATAATTTGTTAGTCTTCTAAGCACTCTTTACAGTAATCTGATTCTCAGATAAAATATGTGTATATATTCTTATTCATACAGATATATTCAGTTGCAAGACTTCGGATGTTACAGTTGATGATGAAATGCAGCTCTTAGCCTGTTGTTCATAATAGCTCATAATAGCTGCGACCTTTTTATAGTGAGACTAGCATCCTGCAAAAGCTTTAAGAAAAATAAATGAAGGAGAAAGCAGATGCCTAAAGTTTTCAATTTCATACCCAGTGGCTGAAATATCCAGCTTCTTATACATTTTGCAACTTTCACGAAGTAGCTTTCATCACAATGTAAATTTTTGTCCAAAAACTGAAAATGAAAACAAGTGAATCAATTTTGAGTGTGGCACCTACTAAATGCAGTATTAAAAAAAGAGTATAGGACCTCCTGAATATTCACCTTCAGAATATTCACCTTCATCTTAGCATTAATTGTTTTTTTAAAAATAGCTTTCTTGATGCTGTCAGAGTATGTCAATAAACCTAAATTTAGCATTCTTATACCAAAAAAGAGGTATTACACTACATTCTTTACCCTGATTTGCAAGTAGTTATGACCACAGTGTGGAAAGAAGCATTAAAGCCTCTTGTTCTATGTATATTAATGATAGATTTTTAAAAAATATTATTTCAAGTAAAAGTTAATCAGTATTTTTTATTAAATTATTTTTACTAAATACTTTGGGGTTTTTGAACTCATGTATTAAGACACCATCAAATAAATGGTTTATTACTAGAGTACAGAATTTCTCAGAACTGATGGCAGCACTTTGCTAAATGCCAGTCTAGTTATTGCACAAATATCCCAGACACTTAAGATATCCATGTCTGCCTTGACCTTACACTTTACGAATAATAAGCATAACACTATGTGCAGCAAAGCAGAACTTCATGGACTTATTTCAAATTCAGCATCTTTAATCTGAGTGTTCCTCTGCCCCAATGTTATGTATAAAACAAGACAAAGATTGAAGTAAAAAAACTGCAACAAATTAGGCTTAGGATCTCATCTATGGAAGATTGTCATTACATGATGGTTATACAAACAGAATTAGAAGTGTTTGCTTTGGTCAGATTTGAACCTTCATTTCCAAAATCTTCATAAAAATTACTCATAACAAAATTAGATACCAAATGTAACTAAACACTCTACTGATAACATTTTTTTATGGAAAAGCAGATATTTAAGAATTGATTCAATAAACATTCTCTAATTAGAAAAAACAATAAACATATTGTGTCTCTTCTTTGTAATATTCCAGCTGCTACTTACTATTGATGCCATGCCCTTCTTTGCCCAAATAGGATTATTTGAACTCAAGTCAGTGTAAGAATATTGTCCTGAATAGGAGAATGAATGTATTCATGAAAGAGGATCTGTTATCTGGTTCATTGTTGTCATTTGAAAGATTACAAAAACTGATCTTCATATTTACTTCACTGCTTTAAAAATGTAGACTGTTGATAAGCTGTTTTTTCTAGAAGGTCAGGTTTTTCCTTGTATTCTTAAACACTGCAGACCCTCTAATAAAACTTTGCCGCAGTAGACTTGGAGAAAAGAGGTTTTTTCCTCACCAAGGTATAATGGATAGATCCATGCACAGTAACTCCCAAAGTAGGACTGTGTGCTTCCAGAAATATGAATCTTGACTTGAAAAGAGCAAAGTAGTTTTTGTGACAATTATACAATTAAAGGTTTCAAAGAACCATGGGAAATATCTGGTTAGTTTTATGTGTTTTCATTATCAATGCTTCCTAAAAAGAAGAGCATTGCCAAAGACCCTTGACTCCAGAGCCTCTCAGGAATACAATATTTCTATAAGAATAACCTTAACTTGTACATGAGGAAACTGAAAAACAGTGCTGTACATTTGAAATCACTTGATGCGTATGACAGACATGGAAAATTGTTACTAGCAAAGATCAACTATACGTGTCTCTTAGCTGGATCAAATGGGAAGCAAAACAAAACCCAAAAGCAACAGTCCAAAGTCAAACTGAGCTGTAGGTAGGTGACACACACTCACGTAAGAGCAGCACTCCTTCCAAGGAGAACTGCAGATATATCTTATCAACTGTATCACCATGCCACAGTGCAACTGGCATGCAAGCAATCTAAAATACCACGCAAGAAATCCACTTGCACTACTGGTAACATGGCAAAGATCTAGCATACAACCAATGCTACAGTAGCTATTCAACTACTTGGGTTTATTCCCTTCCTTCCTGTGCATAACTTCACTTGGTTTAGGGTCTTTCCTACCTTCACTCCTTCATGAAAATAGTTATTGCATTGTCAAGCCTTCCTCAACCCCTTTTCAGTTCCAACCTCAGACATGGACAACCCATTCTTTTCAGTACCTTCCAACTCAAGTTCTCTAGCAATAAACTCCAGGTTTCTCTAACAATTTCCTCTCCCTAGAAAATTCCACTACTACATTAAATGGAAAGATGGTGCATTTGAGTGTGTAGAAGGTCATGGAGCTATGGACATTTGTAAAAAGTGATTAAAAGCAACATCACCAGAAATGGAAGAATTCAAGACTTCAAAATTTGTGCCTCTATTTCCCAGCCTCCTAACTTCCCATTATGAGTGTTTTGCTCTTCAGTTTAAAATAATTCAGTATGAAATAGTTTGGTTCGTACTTTTCAACAAATAAGAACTTTTATGCATAATATGTGACTTCAAATTTTAAAGACTGTAACCTCTACATAAGCATGAGAATCTATTAGAGACCTCCTTTCCTGAAAAGGTTTCAGGACAGTCAATTTCTTAATGTTATCTGTTATTTTTAAGAATTTAGGTTTTTCACTATACATTAGTGCAACTGCTCAGCCCCTAGCTTTGCTGCTAAATAAGTACTCCTGCCTATTAAAATTACTTCACCACTATCAGTCTTCAACTTTCACTTCTAAGACTGTTAGATTTTAGTACATTTGAAGTGTGATTTTTGAAAACACAAGTCAGCATGGATGTGTTTAAACTACTTCAAAAATGTTCAAGAAGTTGCCAAAGTTCACACTCCCTAAATGCCATCTAAAGCATTAAAATTCCTTTACAGAGTGGTTGAAGAAATACTATTACACAATGGCACCTACCCCTACATGCTAAAAGTAGAGGATGAATTTCAACCTCTACAGTATGAAGCTAGAAGTGAACTAATACAACAAAATCTTTTTTGCTAAAATACTGAAGGTAAAATGTGTAGAGATCACAAACAAATTGATGAAATCCAAACTAAGTAAGTCAGACTAAAAACTGACTGAACTGCTGGGTTCAAAGGGTTGCTATCAGTAGCACAAGGTCCAGTTAGTGGTGTACCCAAGGGGTCAATTCTGGGGCCAACATTGTTTATCTTCACCTTTACAGACTGGAGGAGTGGGCAGACAGGAACCTTATGAACTTCCAGATATGGAAATACAAAGCATTGTACCTGACAAAGAACAACTCTGTGCATCAGCATGTGATTATCAAGTCTTGAACTTTGGAGATATTCAAAACTCAGCTAGATATGGTGTTGAGCAACCTGTTCCAGTTGGCCTGCTCCAAGCAAAGTACTTGGACTGAACAATCTCCAGAGCTGCCTTCTCACCACAACCACTCTGATTACACAATCATCTTCATGTTTTTGGACAGAAATTGTGGGCAAGAGTATATATAGTCCAATTGGATATAAAACATGGATTTTAAGTCTTTCACTGAAGTCCAACAAGAATTAGACTAACTGGTTGTCACATTTTGTCTAATGTAGGAGATCTTAAAGTTCATCAATCGAATCAAACACTTGAAGTAGTGTATTATGAGCTAGTGAGGCTTTTTCTTTTCTGTATGCATTGTGGAAAATTTAAAAATGAAAGCATTCTACTGTCTAACCATTTTTTTTTCAGAGCTAAGTATATTCTGTAAGAACACTTTTGTTAGAATGTAATTGCACCTGTCCTTTCCCTGTTACTTGCTCACAGGGTCCTCATGAAGTTTCTTTGCTTAGAAACCCGGAGGCATAGCATTCCATCAAACTCTGTCCACACCTCTGCCTCCTGAAAGGATCACACAGCTTATTCTTGTTGCTCCCTCCAGTCACCTGCATACAAGCCACTATCTGCAAGAAGGAGGAGCAATCTTCTTCCTCCCTCACCCCCCAAAAAAATCCCCAAACAAAAAACCTTTATTGTAAGAACACCCATTATATTATGCGGCTGCCATGATCTATCTAACTGTCATAACCCAGAATCTTACTCATTTTAACTTGGATTTGTCAGTCTGTTCTCAGCTTAAAATGTTGTGCCATATTTGCAAGTTATCTTTTCTCCTCTCTCAACTTTTTCCTCACAGCTCTTCTACACTGACTATTTACCTAAGCTCATGCAAGTTATAATACTTTCAACAATTCTGAAAAGCTGAGATGCCCTGGTGTTATTTTGTCAGAGTAAATTGTAGGAAGAGGAATAGCTTAACTGACAGAACTTCCCTTAATAAAAACATACTTACAAAAAACACAGACTTTAATCAATTAAATATGCACATAAATGAGAAAAAAGAGACTAAGATTAGGCAATGAAGTTTTAATAAGAAGCGCATTCTGACTAAATTCCATGTATTGATTAAGGATGCAATCTAAACTTACATACTATGACAATTCTGTGTCATCACACAAAAACTACAAGCTCTTAATGTCTTTACTTTGACTTGACCTTATACCTTCCCTTTGCTTATTTCTGACACACTGTGTGCATGTGAATTTTTGAAATTCAGGTAACCTGTGTCTCTCAGAAAGGCTGAACTTACACAACTACTCAAGGCTGCGTTTCCCTGGAGGAGGCAGTTTGATGCAATTTGTCAAAAGCCAGAAGAGTACTTTAATGGACAATTTACTTGAAATGACTGCAGCTATTACAGAATAAAGAACCAGAGCCCAGAATTAAAAACAGTTTTACTCAGGCCAATTTAATTCTTAATGATTAACAAATGAAATATAACCTTTACTATTTCCACTTTTTCAAAAGCACTAAAAGTAATTTTTAAAAATCCTTCTTTTTCATTTCTGTGTCTTTCTACATCTGACATTCAACTGAGTTACAACTGCTTGGGGAAATTTCAAAAGGTGCTGTTAACAAAGTACATATACATATTTAGAAGTAACTGCTTAAGTCTTAGAAGTAAAACCAGACACTCACTTTGGTCATAATTCCAAAAAAGTAACTGGAAATAAAAAAACCCCAGTCTAACAAAAACAACAACAAAAAACCCCTCACCATCACACAATACAACCAAAAAAACCAGACACTAATTTGGTCCCAAGAGAGCTCTTACACTGTCATAACAAATAATATCACATGTAATACTTCACTATTATACAATATTATAGTATAGTTGCGGCATACAAAATACAGATAAAATTAACTGTATAATATGAATAGATACACTGTAAAAAGAAAGCTCAGATTATTATTTTTTAAGACCTTTCTTTGCCTCCATATATTTTCTTTGTTGAAATGTTGAGAATGAAAGTATCGCTAACTATTTAACAGTAAAAGCAAGTTAGAACTGGAGTGTGCCATTATACTAAAGGGAGTATTTTATTGTTCAGGTTAGTGAAGGAACCAAATATGGCAAAACATCACACCTATTCAAAGACATGGATAACCTCTGTTTTTAAAAATTATTGCCCCCCCACACACACACACACTACACAACCTCACCCTTCAACCTTCTACTTCTAATCACCTCTTTGAACATTTAGGCATATTCATCTACAGACATACAAAGGAATTCACAATGCCTTGATATTCTCTTTAAAGGTTCCAAGTATGGTTTTCATTATTCCTGCTTGTAGTTAGTTCAAATACAAATGATTTAGTTTCCTTAAATTTTGTCTTCACCTGATCAAAAACCTGCCTAGCATTTAATAGAGAATATTTCAATAATCAATTGTTCTATGTGGAGAATGATTTGGCACAGAACTCATTCTAATTTTTATCCACAAATTTATTTCCGGATGTTCCCAATATTGCTGTGCAGCAAGTAGAATACACATGGTAGTGTAGCTAAAAATACATGAGCTGTGAGATTAGCACATCAGGTGTTTGGCCAGTGCCACTTTTATATCAAATACAGGACCTTCCAGTGAGCCTATGAATTTATTTGAAGAAAGGCTTTTTCTTATTGCTGAATTCCCACCAGGAAATCTATCTTAA